>NC_079147.1:95884309-96065934 GCF_945859685.1 Eupeodes corollae
CCAAAGATAATGCAGCGTCAGAAATATTTACAAACAGGTTTAATAAAACCCGTTGCTTATAAAATACAATTAAGTATTTAAAAGTTTTCTTTTTTTCTTAAGATCGAAAATGAAATCAATTAAATTACGATAAGAAAATGACTATAACGGAATTTGTATCCCACTACCAAGATATATTTTCATCACTAAAATGTCAACTCTAATTATCTAAAATTTATATCTTTGCATAGTTATTATCTACAATTGACTCCTTTAAAATATGCACAATATTTAAAATAAATTAACGCAAGTATTTATATATTTAAAATAACAACATAATACTTTTTACGACCCAATACAAATAACTTAAAATTAGATCAATACACTCATTTCTATTGTTTTAATTTTGCATAATATTATATCTATGTAGATACTTTATAAATTATGGTGAATGTAAAAAAATGTCGTTCTTTTTACCATTTACAGCCATTCCTCCCCTAGTATAAAAGAATGTAAATTTATGGATCTATTTTAATTGTATCCTCAAAATGAGAAAAATAAAAATGTGTGTATTTTTCCAGCATCAGAATAATTTCCGTCTTCATCAAACACGTTTCTTTGGATATCTACGAGATTATAATAACTTAAAATATATTGTAGATATATGTATATAGCTGTTCTAAGAATCAAAGTTAAATAAAATATAATATTTTATTCCCATCATTAAAATTTAAACAAACAAAAAATAATATGTAAATGAGTTTATTTTCACATATCGTCATTTTTTTTTTGTATGATTTGTATTTTATTTTAATTAAAATCACATTAAAGTTGTAATTTATAGAATTCATTGCGTGTAATTTTTATAAATCAAATAAGATACATACATGTTCTTATATATTTGATATGGATATTGTGAAATTAAGATACAAAGTTAATACGATATAAACTGGTTAAATTGAAATTTTTAATAACCAATAAGTATAAGTAATATCTTGAGTAAATGCATTTTTAAATAATTGTTATACGATAATGTGAGCAATAAGAAATGAGATGTTTAAATAACAATGTCAAAAACAAAATCTTTGTATATTCTAAAAATAACATTTATATTTGACCTTTGGTGATGTTTTTGAACAAAACACACAAAATAAAAACAAACTCAAAATAAATTATTTCAAGAATGTTTTGTGTGCTTAGAATGTTTTTAAAAATAGAATTATTGCTTCTAAAATGGTGCATGTATTTTGAAAGTATCTTATAGATACCTTATAACACGAGTTGATAAAATAATAATATCACTGGTGTAAATTTTAATATTTCGCAATAACAAAATCAGCAAAAATGTCTTTGCTTACGAAATTTATCACCCATCGATTAATTGTTTGCTTAATTATTAGAGAAAATGATTCAATCAATATTTTTATAAACAAAAAATAATTAAATTTTGGTCTAACTTTCTGCATAAATAATTGGTTTTTTATAACTTCAATTATTGAACTACTTGTATTTGGTTGAATTGATCGTTGAAATATTGAAAGTAATATCATGAGAATAAGGTCTTGGAAAAAAATTATTTCTCAATAGCCAAAAATAATTATTAAGTCATTCATAAGGTTTATTCATAGTTTGAAAGCAAAATAATGGATCTCATTTTGATTTTTAAATCGAAAAAATAGCAATTAGAAATTATGATGATAAATTGATGAATAAGTTCATCATTAAGGTCATAGTTAAGAGACTAGCTATGTAATTGTATTAAATTATCACATTTATTGATTTTAAGTACATTTCCTTTCAGAATAAAATGTACTGTTTCTTTGAATTAATAACGTTTGCATTCTATTTGTTTTTTGTTTTCAGACAAATGATTATCGATTTTTTGTAAAATAATTTGTAATATAAACAAGAACAGATACAATAAAAATCAATATAATCTATTTTTTTTGTTAATCATTTTTAAGCTCTCTTAATTGACTGTGAAGTTGTTTGCAATATTATGAATATAATTTCATGTATAAAGTTGTTAAACATGCATGTTTTAAATTACCGAATAGACATGAAGAAGTAGGCACCTATATATAGGAAATCGTGCATTTAGTGAAACATTTAAATGCATAAATAAGTTGTTGCAGATTCACACGAAAATTAAAAATGTTAATGCTGTCGGAAGATCATACAGCAGACACAAGTTGAACATGAATTTAAGCACGATCTTTAGTGTAAAATGTGTTGCTACAGTTATAATTTTAATAATATTAAAAACAAAATATGGTAGGTTATGCAATTTATTATAAATTTACAGAAGATTTTCAAGGAACTTAAAATATTTGGAAATTAAATAAGTTATACTACTTTTAGTTTGTAATAATAAAAAGTAACATTTTCTTGTTTAAATCATATTTGGTATTGTTTTTAAATTGTATATGATACAAAAAGGGGCTTATTCTTCTTCTTCCTTAATGTAAATTACAAGGTTTTGAAAAATATTAATTAAATAATACCAAACCCGTAATTCAATATTTTGATAAACGGAGCATAATTAAGTGTCAAATTTTAACTGAAAAATATACTTTTAGAGCCTTTCAAATTCAATTTAAGGAAATTATGTCCTGAAAATAAATGGTTGTTTGTGTTTAGTATATATGGTCATTATAACATTAGTTTTATTTTAATTAATATGATTTAATATCACGAAAATAAATATAAACCAGCATAAAAGTGTTCATATATGCGTATGTTATGGTTGGGCTCATCAGAAGATGACCATTACACCTTGTCTTGGAGCATATTTTCACGAATAAATTGAAATTCCATATAATCCGAGCTATATAGAGCAACTACGAATTATAAAGTTGCTACACGTCTTTAAAGATAATAAATTGTAGTTATTTTTATTGCGCCAAGACAAGGTGAAATGGTCATCTTCTGATGAGCCCAACCATAACATACGCATATATGAACACTTTTATGCTGGTTTATATTTATTTTCGTGATATTAAATCATATTTATTAAAATAAATGGTGTTCAAGAAAAAACAATTCGACTTTTAGCAGTAAAATATTTCTTATTCATTAGTTTTATGTTTTTTTTGGCCAATTTGGAAGTATGAACTTGTTCTTATGTGTTGATATGCATAATTTTTCTGATTGATGCAATATTGCAGAAAAGAAATATTCAAATTAATGTTTTTTTATTTAAACAAAAGCTTTTTAAACATCTAAAAATGATATAAATAAAATTACTTTGCTGTTTCGGGATATACCTTCCTTTTATTGAAATACTTTGAGCCCAAATAAAACTTAGCTATATTTAATTGTTTAAATGTATATTTATTTATTTATTTATTTAGCTTAATACAAGCTATGTATAACACATACATTTCAAAGATTGTTAAAAAATATAAAAATGTTGGTATAATTCTTCTGATGATGGAAGGCAATTGAACATGTCTTTTGGGGACATTTAAAAATAAACATTTTTGTACAGGAAAGGTAAAGTGAAATTCGGAATCAAAATTTGTAATTTATACAAAAGAAAATATTCCACACATTATCTTTCTTCTAATTTTTGTTTCAGAAAAATTAATATATTTAAGGAAATGTAACATTATGATTAGAGAAAATCGATTTTAAAAATTGTGGAAGTTAAGTTGTATCACTTTTACTTATATATTGTGAGTTGATTTTGAATATTTATTACTAAGTCTTCGGGACCGTAAAAATAACTTTTAACAGGCTTTTTTTCTGTGTAAAATTAACAATATTTTATTTTATTATTGCTGAAACATAAAAGCATACATAATCCTATAAAAAATGTTGATGTTTTGTTTGTTATATCGTATTTACAACTTTTATTAGAGTGTATTTACATTAAAAACCTCATTAAACAACATTTTATTAGGTGAAACTTAACGTAGATTCAATTTTCATAAAGTATTTATTTTTGTTTATAAAGTTCATCCGAGGAATATACAAACAATAGTGTATAACTTTTATGGACAGTTTTTAACTCATCAAAACAAATGTATGATCAAGAAAGAACACTGCAACATGAATCAGACTTAATTTATCTAATTTTTCAATATTCTGACAAATGAAACTTTAAAAACAGGAAATAATAAAGTTTTATTAAAAGATTTATTTAAGATTTCCATCGTTTTCACGTGTTTTTTAGTGCATTTTATTACAATTTTAAAATATGGAAACGTTTTAATGAAATAGATTTTAGTTCATATATCTTCACTTTACGACGGAGAAAAACGCCGTCGGCTGTAATACAAAGAGCTGTACGCACAATTTTCGATTTTATTAAAACAAAAAGAATCAATATTAACCTCAATGTTTTCCTAACAAGAATTCTATAAGTTTCTTAATTTTTTGGTAACCATTGAATTTTTTAAATAAAAAGTAGATAGATCAATTTGGCATTGAAATTCTTTTATTTTTCTGGAATTGGTTTCGTGACTATAATAATAATTTTGCTATGTATTTGATAATTTTATCAACTTATTGCATTCAAAATTGTGAGTACCTACTTGAAACTATAAGAAATACTTAACTTACTTTGAATAACTGATGAATTTAAAAAAGGACATCATTAGGAGCTTATACTTTTGACAAACTTAAGATTTAGCTGAAACAAATCCAGAAATATTTATTTCGCTCTCACACATCTATACTTAAAAAAGCAGCTTCAAGTTTTTCTAGGTTGAAATACGAGACTAGGAGTGCCTTAAGCTTTCTCATAATAAAATCCATTTTTTAACTTTGAAATTCGTATCATATTTAAAAAAGAAAAACAATTAAACTAACTAGGTACCTATGTACGTACGTAGCTATACCTTTTATTAAATTTCAAACGCCTTAACCATTCTGAACAAATTTATAAACATAGAACGGTTAGGTGTAGGTAGGAAGCTGTACAAGAACTTCAAACCTGTTCTAATTGCAAACTTTCCATGTTTCATAATTTAATTTCACGAAAAGCAATAAAAAGCCATATCCCGCATTCAAACAATGAAAATACCCCAGAGAACCTACTCACACACAATTATACCTACACAAAATATCCTTATCCCCTTCAAATTATAAGTTTATATCTTTGTATTTTTTGCACAGAAGCCTTGATAAAAATAAGTAAGTATACCTAAGGCTATATACACACTTAAATATAACTAGCTTTTGCGAGTGTATAATTAGAGTTTTTGTGTAAGTATATACCAAAAAACCAAGTTAAACTTGAAAGGAACATCTAGGTATATACACACGTGTGAACGTTTTTAAAAGCTTTAATTAGTTTTATGTCCTAAAAAACGGAAAAAAAGTAAAACACAGAAAAAAGGATAACCAACTGGAGATAGGAAAGTTTCCACACGATTTTCCTTTTAATTCGAAAAAACTAACAAGGACAACAAAAAACACCATACCAACTTATTATAAACACATCCATGTAGGTATAAAAAAAGTAACAAAACTAAATAAACTAAGAAAATTTAAGCTGAAAATTATGGAACAAAACGCAACAACAGCAGCAGAATAGAATTAGGAAATTATCATTTGCAACAATATAGCTAGCTAGCTAGAAGATAGGTATTCCGCTTTAGATACTTTAACAAAAAATTTTATTCATTTCTGAAAACTTTAAAATGCCATCGATAAGAATTTCGTAGGTATAACATAATTCTAACTCTCTCTATGAACGCTGCTGTCATCTCACTCCCACCAAAATGGCCACCAAAATTAAACCATACCATAAGCTCTTTCTAACTTTTGTGTGGATATACCAAGATACCAACTAGTTGTCTCAACAATCATGGCTGGTTTGGAAGATGAATAATAAGAATGAAAGAAAATTTGCAAAACCGGCTTTACACTCATCGTCTCTTTTCATCTTTGGTATTCTTTCTCTTTCTGTTCTATGAAAAGGAATTGGCAAAAGCCACGCCCGAGGGTAGCGCATTAGGCAAAAGTATCTACGCCTTTGAATCTGTGTATCTGCGAAGGTGTTTAACTTAGTTTTGTTGTTGCTTTTTTCGTGTTTTCTTTTATGCTTCGTTTTGTGGACTTTCTTTTGGTATTATCTTTCGTTTGTGTTTTTGTTGGAGTTTGGATTTTTCTCGCAATGCTGTGATATGATTTCATGTCACCCTTTACACACCCTACCAGACGTAATATTGGAAGGTAGGTAATGCATCTGGCGTATTGCATTTTGAAAATCATGACAATGTGTGATTTTTCCTTTTGTTGTTTTGTAGGTAGGAAGGTATGATAGGTCGTCGTAGTCCTTCCGCAAGGATATGGAAATAGGAAAAGAAGAAGAAATAAGTAACTGTAGTAATTCTCGCTGGAGTTGTTAGTTCCTTATTAGGGGTGAATAGAATTGCAGTTCAGTAAAAGGTTGTGAGCGGACAGCAAAAAGGCGAATCTTCTGTACAGTTGGTATTGTTATAGTTGCCATTGCTCATTTTTGCAGACATACACATATTGTTTGATTTTAAATTTCATATTGTGATAAGTGCTTGTTTTTTTCTGTAACAAAATAAAAAAATCAAAGACATAAGTTGGAATATATGGGTTCAGTTAAAAAAAGTGCGTGTTTCAGAAAGTTGTGTAGTGTGGCATGGAAAAAAAGCTCTTCAACAAATATCTGCAATACCAAACCTACCTTCATCAATATTTCTGCAAAGGACCGGGAAAAAAGCTCCCACGCAAAATACCATCCATCCTATTCCTGTATTCCTTCCTTCCAAAAAGGGAAATTCCTTACAAAAACAACAAAATCCACACAAAAACCTAAATCTACCTTAACCCTAGCAGATATATCCAAAATTTGGGAACAAATTTTGTGTGGGATATTTTCTCTAACATTTCCCTCATTCATTTTTACACACAACACACGTCCGTCCAACAATATTATGTTTTTGAGTTTGTATTGGGGAATTAGAAACTTTTACCCGTCCGTGTGTATTCATATACACAGTGTATTCGTATCCATGTGAGAATAAAAATGAACAAAATTATATTCGTTATTCATAGCATTACCTTATGTCGCCGCACCAGACATCAGAAGCCTCTGTGAAACACGCCGATAATTTTTTTGTTAATCATATCAAACGCCACACACAGAGTGTATTGTGAAGACGCTATACAATCCATTCAATACAAGAAGTACTCTCATAGCTTACAGTGTTAAAAAATATCCAAGTTAAAATAAAATCCAAGTTATAGTTCATAGAAAATTGTATCTATTTTCTATAGATAGATAAATAGATACTTTGCTTCTATATATATACAAAAAGAAAAAGAAAAATTAATTCAATATTGGTAAGGTATGTGTCTTTTTTCTAAGGTTAGAAAACATTTTTTGGACAAGAACACTTTAGCGGCATGGTTTGTGTCAAAGCATCTTAAAACGTTGAATTGAAAACATCTTCACTTTACCTATCTTCTCAAAAAGTGTTAAAATATCTATGTTTTTTTTGTTTGTAAATTAATTTTGTATTGGTTTAAAAGACAGTGACAATAATTATGGTGAAATAGTGAATCTAAACATCAAAGTGAATTTTGTATTAAATAATTTTGCATATTTTTTGTTTTTAGTTTTTTTTTCTCAAATTTTCAGCATTCCAAAAATAGAAAATAAACAAATTGTAAAAAAAACATCACGAAAGAATGGGGAGGAATCAAGAGAGAGAAAAATCACGCAATTTACTTATATACAAAAACACACTCATAGTCATAGTTGATGAAGGCGCTGTTGATGACTGATTGACGAGACTACGACGAATTTTGACGTGTTGTGCGGATGTCGTGAGTGAATGAATTCGAGTAAAAATGTGAGTGGGAGATGATGAATAACAAAACAATGTATCCACCACACCCATACCTACAAGACCAAACGGCACTGAGTATAAATCATCATCCCAAAGAAGATATACAAAACAAGAAACAACATAAATATAAACACGAGGTGATTTTGAGTTAGAATTTAAAAGACATTTTTTGTAGTGATTTCATAGATTTCTTTAAATTTTTCATAATTTTTTAAAAATATTCCATTGATATCAATGAAATTCCATACAAAAATTATTATTTTTATTTCAAAAATCACTAAAAGATATCAAAAAACACTTAGGTTCCACTTACAATCCACAAGCTATAACTTTGGCATATTTCACATATTTCAAATTTTTGTTAATTTATTTTAATAAATATGATGTCAGCTACATATAAAATGAAACCCATACAAAACTACCGTTAGACGAGAAATCCCCAGACATAGACACACAAACGTTATAATATAAATTGCAATCAACTGATTTTTTTTGTTCTTGCCATAATTTCACTCGGTGACTGACATAATTTATCGATGTTGCCTTGACGCTCTATTTTATGTGTTTCATCGTCGTCTTAGTCGTCGTTCCACTTCCAATGCCAATGTCAATGACAGCATGAAATTCGTATCAAATATAAGTTGGTATAGTTGTGTTTGAGTATAGGGTGACATATGTGCGTTTTGATATGATACAAAATAAAAGAAACAACATTCACTGAATCAAAAAAGCAAGAAGAAAGAAAAAACAAACATTTAGTTGTTTTTTTTTTTGGCTTTTCTCATTCATTGTCTATGATGTAGAAGATGATGAGTGTCTCTATGACAAGAGAGGGATTTATATCTTTTTTTCTTTTGTATCTCATTCTTGTAGAATATTGTTGCCGTTCCATGTGCCATCACCATCCATAATGTATACAAAACAAAATCAAAAGTGTACTTTAAGAGAGCGCCATCCGTATAGAGTAGAATTTAACCTATCTTGTTGCCTCCTACACCTTACACCCGACCCCAGTCTGTCATGCCTATACCTACATTCATACCTAGCTACACCGATCATAGACATATCTTTTCAAGTTTATGCTTTTTTGTTCTTCTCATTTTCTTGTTTTCTACTTTATCTCATTTCAACTTTTTCGATTATTTTCTTATCCAAAACCAAACAAGAGAGGAGGGTGGTTTGGTTATAGCCGTTTCAGCAGGGGGATAGGGTGGAAAAAGTTACGAAAATTTGTATTGTAACAAATGCTTTCAATTGTATCTTTACTTTCTATGCTGGGACGAATACACTATGATGACGATATATTAACTTGCATCTGGTTATAATAGTGAATATAAAAATAAAACATAACAACATCAACAAAAAGAAACAAAAAAAAAGGAAAACTATTGTCATTTTGTGGACAAAGTTTTACACAATTTTCATCCAATTTTCGTTGCATAGCTTGTCTAATTTGCATGTTAAATGGTACAAAGATTAGTCCGGGGCGTGTCGTATCTTTCATATAACCCCACAGAATGAAGAAGAAAAAGATAACAGAGTGAACCATTTGCCTTGCAAAAATAAAGTGACAGAGGTCCACAACATCAGACAAGAACACTTGTGTCTCGCGAGACATTGCTGAACAAAACTTTTCCACCCATCATCATCATCATCCTTTTCATATATAAATTCAAGATTCTGGTTAGCTAAATGGTTTTTAAGATTTTCCAACTAAAAGCATCAAAGTAACTTTTCCATTTTCATATAAAATTATACAAAAAAAAAAATAAAGAAAAATCATCAAATCGAAGAAGAGCAGCACTATTTTCATTGAAAATTTAATAAAGTCACGTACAGCAGTCATGGTTAACTCGATTTTCGTTATGGGAACATCACGAGCGAAGCTTGGCAAGCAAGCAGTGCTGTGTGTCTTAGCAGCATGCCATAGAGTGTACGGTTTGGCATCTAGTGTAAATTGTCACATAACTTAAACACTTGGAATGAATGTCGATCTTTTGCTGAATGCTAACCGCATTCGAGAAAATGGTTTTTTGAAATCTCTCTTGTGGCATCCCTTATTGGTGCAAAATGGCACCCTAAATTTTCCATTGTAGAGATGCGGTAGGGTGAGGTGGGGTGCAGATTGTGTGGAGTGGTGGGGTTTTGGTTGTTTTCTGGGGGGGTATACAAAATATGAGCACCATATTGCGTTCATTTAATAATCATATACCCTCCAATCCCAATGCTAAACATCACAGGACCGCATATATGAAAAGCCATGTAGGGAAAAGCCAGTCCCATATCACACGAAACATGTCTGCCCACCCAAAACCAACTCCAACACCCACACCCCAATTCATCCCCTCACTCACTTCCTCCCCCCATCCCCTAGTTAAAGATATAGTTCCAATCTATGCACAAGTAGTATCTATAAATTTTGAATTTTATTATAATATCCTTTTTTGTGTCCCATATTATACATTTTGTGTGTTTCTTTCTTTCTTTTTTTTTGTTCCAGAGAATGTCCTTGATGGGTTCATTTATTTTCTTTTTCATTTCAGGATAGCTACCTACATACGAAGCAGTTTCTTTTTCTCATTTTCATTTTCATTTTGTTTTTTTGTTTTTTGTTGTTTGTGTTTGTTTCTTCTCACTTACCGGTGAGAATCTTGCAAAGATAAATTTTTGAATAGATTTGTTAATCGAAAGATACACTTGTATCTTTGTATCTTTTTTTTTTTTTGAAGGAGGTGGGTATAGGTACGAGAGTATATATTGTTCACCTGAGGAGTGTGTTTATTTGAAACAAGTGGTTATTTCCCAAACCAAACTTACATATTGGGTGGAATGAAGGTGGCGATGGTTGAGGGGGTGATTTAACTATACGACGTCGACACACAGGCAGACAGAACATCAGGAAGAGATTACCACTAAGGTATTGTTATCTACGTGAACAATTTGTATACTTACCCAGCATTTGTATCTTGAAACAAGCGAACCGTCAAGGGTGGCTTGTTGCTGGTTGAGCGAACTATATATATATATATACACCACCACCGCACTGCCAACGGGTGGGTAGTTAGATATAGGTAAGGATACATCCAAGAACAAAAAAAAAAACGACCAAGGTCCTTGTATGCAGCATCATCACATCAAAGCCATCCCCTTCGTTTCTTCTACGAGCGTCGTGTATTATTTCGCCTAATACACGATATGCGGAATATGGCGAGAGCCAACAAACAACAAACAAACAACTGCGAGAGACAAGATGAGTTTGATGCTGGAGCTGGATGGAAAAGGAAATTGCGAATGCAGAGCATGTCCTTTCTATTATAAAATCGATTCGGTTTTTGATGATGGCGAGAGAAGCAGCAGCAGATACGATTCCATTGGCAGTAGTTGGTGAACAGTAGCAGTAGTCAGACAGATTGAACAACACAGCTGTTTTATTTTTGTTTGTTCTCTGTGGAATTTATTTGTATCTCATCTCATCAGTTTGATTCGTATTGTATTTTGTTTTTATATTTAATTTGCCGGTCAATTCAGTCGTGGATTCACATAAATTAATCAAAATAAAAACACACACTTTTTATACATATATATAGATAAATCACTGTTATGTTGGTAACACTGTTGCTGGTTGCTGGTTGAGTGGAACTTCGTACACGTATACTGAATGTATCCTGAGTGTATCCTATCCGGTATACCTTCAGTATACGTAACACGAGGTGACACATTCATCGTGGGATATATATTTAAACAACACATCGAACATATTTTAAACAAACAAATAATTTAAAAGAAAAGTTCTTTATTTTATCACACACACTGTTAAATGATTATATTCCAACTGAACTGATGACGGCTTTAATAAAATAAAATCAGTTAAACTAAAATAATATCTATATATTGTGATTATGAATTGAAATGAATAAATTAACACTCTCAAGAGACACAACATTTTTGTATATACTGAAAAACACCAGTTTGTATCTGAATTAATTATAATAAAAATGAGAACACACGTGTAAGAAAATTATATACTAACTTTATGTACATGAATAAGAACTTAATTATGTTTTTTCTTATAAAATTTAAATAAAAATATAATTTTTTAGTGAAATACAAACAAAAATGTCCTTCAATGTTTTGATTTTTTATCACCATCAATAATAAAATATATTAACTGTTTATGTGACTTTTTTTATGGGAGTAGTAATAAAAAATTTAAATCGTTGTGTACAAATTCTAACCAAGTGGCTGTTTGAATGAAATCATTTTGTTTTATTTGATTGAGCAGCAAAAAAAAATAGATTTTAATGGGATTCCTTAAAGTTGTTGGGAGCTTTGTGGGAGAGTACTTATCCGGTGTCGATTGACCTAGTTTCGAATGGCACGTGGATCTTATAACCATTAATTGTGAATACATGAATGAACATCAACATCAGTGGAGCCTTTAAAGCAATGAGAAACAAATATAAAAGATATATAAATAAATAAAGGATTTGTTGATGACCAATTTATAGCATGTCTACTCAGACGAAAACCACACAATAAAGGAAAAACTATTACTTTAAATGTCTGCACACAATAAATAGATTACTTAATCCAATGTTAACTGATGTAAACCTATAATAATAACGCCAGGAAAAGCATACGGCATTAAAGCTGACAGACTAAAATGATCATGCAGAACAAGTATCTACCTTTTTTAAACTCGAGTTAATTTACTATAAATTTAAATTATGTCTATAAAAATAAAAAATAAATTAGGTGACGCAACAGTCTGTTGAGAACCAGGGCCTAGTGACTTACAACTCTCAACCATTCCTGTGTGCCAGTAATTACAGGGATGGAAGGGACCAACAGTTTATTTGCCGAATCCGAACGACTAATTTGAGCAAGCTCTTTTTCATGGCAAGAATTACTCTTGGGAGATTTGTCAGTTCCTCTCAAGAGGCAGTACCCGTGAATAAAACTGTAGGTGGCACAGACAGGGATCGCACCCAAGACTTCTCGAATTACATTCCAACGCACTAACCATCAAGCCACGGTTACTACGAATTATGATTATATGATACCCGAATTTTCTTGGTTAAACTAGTTAATATTGATATTTTAAATAATACAGACTTGGTAGGGTCAACATTTTAGTGAAATTTCCAATCGCAATACATTGCAAAACATTTTTAAAGAGTACTTTTCCTTGTGTTTTCTTTTTGAAGAAGATGAAAAATTAGTTAAGATTAGTTATCCTGACATTTAATATATAAATAAATGAAAAATTAAGGGCTCATTAAAAAAAACATACAAAGAAAACCTTCGAATATCTTATAATACTTAGAAGCAATAATTAAATAATTGCTTATAAATTACGTTTTTAAAGTATTCATATAATACTTATGGTACATAAATATCTTAATAAGGTGGCACAACAGTCCGTTGAGAACTAAGTCCTAGGGACTTGCAACACTGAACCATTTATGTGTGTGAGTAATTTTGTCAGGGATAGAGGGGACCATCTTTTCTTTTTAAATCGCCTACAAAATCTTCTCTGCCGTAATATGTGTACTTCTAAGGCCTATCGTCAAAAAACTGAAAGGTCCATATCAATGTAAATTTAGACCAGGAAAGTCCACATTGGATCAAATATTCACATTACGGCAGATCCTGGAAAAAAAACCCAAGCACACCAAATCGACACTAACCATCTTTTCATTGATTTCAAGGCTGGCCGCATATGACAGCTTCTACAGGGACGAAACTGCTATACTCGTCCGTTTGTGCAGGATGACCATGGAGAATTCACGCTGCTCGATAAAGGTTGGAAACAACTTAATAGTACCTTTTGATGTAAAAAAAGGTTTTAGACAATGCGATGAGCTGTCATGCGATTTTTGTAACATTGTACTTGAAAGAAGAGTGCAGAACTCACACGTCAACACTAGAGGCACTCTCTTGCAAAAGTCTGTCCAATTGCTAGCATTATGCTGATGACATTGAAATAATCGCAAGAACTCAGCGTGATGTCAATGGGGCTTTTATGAGTATTGAGACAGAGGCGGCAAAAATGGGTTTAACGGTTAACGAGGGCAAAAAAAGTACATGCTATCGTCAAAGAAGACCTCCAACACCGACGTCTTGGTCAAAACGTCACCATCGACAGACGTAACTTTAGGGTAGTCAAGGTTTTCGTCCGCTCCGCTGTAAACGCAACAAACAACACCAGCGCTGAGATCAAACGCAGAATAACTCTTGCTTACCACTGTTTCTTTGGGCTAAGAAAGCAATTGAGTGGAAAAGTCCTCTCTAGAAGGACCAAAGTGTCGTTACATAAGAGCCTTATCATCCCCGTCCTGCTATACGCTGCAGAAGCATGGGCTATGAAAAAAGCGGATGAAAGCACCTTGGGTCGGTTCTAAAGAAAAGTTCTTCGTGTTATCTCTGGTACCGTATGCATCGAAGGGAAGTAAAGGAGAAGATGGAACAGCTTTACAGCTGTAGACTTAGCCAGAGGGTAAAAGTCCAGCGGCTAAGCTGGCTGGGTCACGTAGAACGCATTGAAACCAATTCTCCGGCTCGAAAAGTCTTCGAATCCACACCCACAGGACAGCGCAGTAGAGGACGACCGTGGGTCAGGTGGCGAGCACAAGTGGAAAGTGACCTTACCTAACTTGGAGCACAAACTGGAGACATCTAGCTAGGGACCGAACAAGATATAGTATTTAATACGTCAAAACTAGGCCCTGGTTCCATAAGGATTGTTACTCCGCCTAAATTTTTTTCATATTTGTAATCATCTGATATGAATAATCGTTTTGACCTTTTTTAAAAAAGTATACAATTTACTTACAAAAAAAATGTTTTGTAAAATAAGGGTCTGGGTGATTTTTAACATAAAAAAGTTTGAATTAGTTTTCCAACAACATTCTTATGGATTTAAGCAAATTGGCATTATTCGAAAAAAGGCACTACAATTTACAAAAAATAATAATAAAACTACAAAATGCCTTAATTTAAAAAGTCAAAATTTAAAACAGTTGAATGAGATAAAGGAAATATGTACCTTAAAACTTTACTAAAAATCTTATAAATTTTTTTTCATAAATTCTGCCTCTCGTGTATGATTGTTCAGGTGTAGATATGATACATTTGTAGGCACTTTTTCTTCTTAGTTTCAACTTTTACCCTCTTTTGACCATCACACAATAAATAACCAACATTTGTCAAAAATTTATATTAAAAGTTTAAATGAAATCAATGTAATGTTTCGTTTGGCTTAAGTTCCTTATACTTTTGAACATTCAATTTAAATAATAAAATACATATACTTAATAAGCCAAACCAAAAAATTAATAATATTTCAACACCGTGCTAACTATTTTATTCATTATTTGACAAAAAATTACGTACATGCTAATATTACATTTAAATTCATGCATAAATAGCTTTTACCAAGTTTTTGCGTTTTCATGTTTTACGTGATTTGAAGTGAGTTTATTAAAAACAAATCATTTCAAATACAAATGCCAAATGTACCTACATCTATTGGCTATATCTATATATAACTCGACATTTATTTATTACTTAAAATGCAATTTTATCTTTTTAACAGGCATCAAAACACAAATACATCTGTTTATGTGTAGATACCTATAACTATACAATGTAACGATAAACAATAAAACAAATATTGATTATAAAAATTGATAAACACAAAATGTCAACATATTACACACATAATGTCCAACTCCTACATAAAATAAAGACAGTCATAAACAACTGAAAATGTCTTGAATAAAAAACAATAAAATAGTTAACATGGCAAAAAAATCCTCTATGCGAATAAAAGTGTTTTCAATATCAATAAACAAACATAAAATCTAATAGATACATCAAACGCTACGTATAAACCATCATCAATAAAGTGTTGCACACAACCTCACCATTTTAGCTATAGGTGGATAAGCTACTTCCGTTTAACTTGATAATAATTCATTACTGAAACAACTTGGCGCCAGAAATTTGAATGCAAAGCAGAACTCCACGCTATTAATCACTTCTTATTAAATTGCTTTTGGTTTCTTCAATTCGTCTACGGTCTATACCCAAGAGCTATACCTCCCTGGTGGTATCGCGTATTAATATCAACACGCTGAAGTAATATATAAAACGCTATAACGTTGGAATTGTTGTTGGGTTAATTTAAATAATGCAATATTAAAGATTTGTTCGCCAATTCAAATTGTTTCTGTTTTCTTTTTTTTATTCATTCAGATAAAGTAGAATATGGTTTTGAATTGCACATGGGAACTTCTGGGAGTAGCAGCCACCGAGCCACAGCCACCTCTCAAAACAATCAAAAAAGAATCATTTGGAAAATCCCTCTTTTGCATCTGACCGCATTAAATTTTCATGAAGCCATAACCATATCTACGCACAAAGTCAAGCCCATTCTTCTTCTTATAGCCTTTTCAGAATAAATATGTAAGCATCAAGTGGCTTTGACGCTTAGCTAAGCTTGGCTATGGCCAAGTATAAGAAACCGAAAAAAGAAAATAAATGAAATGCAAATTGTAATCAAGAATCCAGAATTGGTATCAAGAGAAATATTTTTGTTTATATATATTTTCTTATGTATGATGGTTGAATAATGGAAATAATGTCGAAAAATCTTTGAAGGCGTTTTGAAAGTGGGTATTTTATTTTTTTCATGGAAACTTCACAAATTGTGTGTGCGGTGCGTGTGATGGTTCGTTTCACTATCGATTGTTTACACTTTACTTGGGTTTTAGAAGGATAAGAAAAATCGTAATGCTATATTGTTGTTGAAGCGCCATCTAGTATGAAGTAGAGAGACTATAGCAATGTAACTGGTGTCAAATTTGAGATACAATTGGGAATTGTATCCAATTGCCAATTGGATATTTTTATTGAAGGTTGTTTAGGTAAGAGTAGGTCCTCGTATTTTGTTGTTTGTTTTTTATATTCATTTTTAATGCTTGTTAATATTATATAGACAGTTTACGACGAGACCAGATATACATTTATTGATTTTGTTCTAGTTTAGTATTATAAGAGGTAAGCACTTTTGACTTCAGATATTGTTTTATAATTTTGAAGTGTTACATAATAAAACAGTCTTTAAAGGTTAGTTTTTGGGAGTTTTTTTTATAGTGGAGTTTAAATGTTTTTAGATATACTTTTTGTTGGGAATCCAAATAAACACCTATAAAAAAACTTTTTTTAAGAGCTTAAATTAGGATAATTTAGATTTGATCTATGAAGTAATTAAATCATAAGATACATTGTAAGCAAAAATGTTTAAATATAATGTGGTGGCACTATACTACATCTGGAAAAGAGGTAGAACCTATTATTTCCAACGATTTATTTGTTTTGAAATCCAAACGGTTTGTTCGGGAATTAGTTTTCTATTAAAGATATTAATTTTAAAGGATTTATCAATATAAGCAAGTGTCAACGACCGTGATTAAAACATTTTTGACTTTTTCACTAACTACCCACCTAGGAGCTTTAAAAAAATACAAATATCTACATTTACAATGGTTGGTTTGATTTTAGGGGCTGATGTTAAATGTGAACCACAACAAACCGTCAAGTTTTTCCTGCATTTCATTGGACATTTCTCAACTTTAGAAAAGTTTAATTCAAAACTATAGAAAAATATGTAATCGAGGAACACGATGAAGTTATTCAGGCTTATTTTAAAAATCGGCCTTTAAATCAAAAGAAAATCATCTTCAATGATAAGGCACATTTTCCCCTCAGTAGATTTGTCAATAGTCAAAATTACAGCGTTCGGGCGAATAATAATCCAAGAGTGGTTGTCGATATATCAATACACCCACAAAGAGTGCACCCTGTTTGATGCGGTTGATGGCCTGACGGCATCATCGGCCGTATTTTTTCCAAAATAAGACCGGTAAGGCAGATACTGTGAATGCAGTTTGATATCGTAACGAACTTTTTATGGGCTGAATTGGAAGATATATACGTGGACGATATTTGGTTTCGGACGGTGTCACTTACCATACTACACTGCTAAAGAAATAAATTATCCTTTGTGCTACAAATTCAAAAGCCGTTTTATATCACGTGGTGGCGATCTCAATTGGTAGACAAGTTTATGTGATTTTATATCTTTCTTTAACGTTAATTGAAAGAAAAGGTGTGCGACCATAAGATAACAACAATTCAGGAGCTAAAGGCTGATAAAATTTGGCACATTAACGGCATAGAACCTCAGCTCTTCGATGGAGGAGTAACACCAAGGTCGCAGCGTTAGTTTTTCTAAAATTTTGTTTCATAATTAATTGAACCATAATAATATTATCAAAATTAAAAGAAATGAAACTCATTTCCTAATTTATTTGCGTTTTATTTAAAATCAACATCGACCCTTAAAATTTAATCACCCTTTAAAAAAATTTGAACAGCAATACCAGTGTTTAAGATGTGCAAGTATTTTTTTTCATAAAATAAACCAATTAACAACTTATTTATTGGGGAAATTAATGAATTTAAATATCTCATATCTTTTATATCTTATTGTAAACAAATTTTACTGAAGTATTTTTTCAATTTTTTTTTATAAGATTCAAGGAACTAATTACGAAAATGCTGACAAATCCTGACTTAAAATAAATACTACCCATGTTTTTTTGTCATTCTATAAATAGTCAAGTAGAAAATATCCAAGAAAACACATCGGCAGTAGCAAGATTTTTGTATTTAAAAATTGGTACAACTGAAAGTATATCTGGCAGAATAATAATAATAAAAAAAACATATTTAGAAGAAAGTTTTGTGAAAACCAAAATTTAAATTAACTTCAGCGAAAAATCTATCTTAAACTAATAATAATTTCAAAGCTTAAACCAGCCAACTTGACATAAAATAAAAACTTCAAAAAAGGGGTTTGTTCGTAGACTCCTACAATAACATGTGGTGTTGATTGCACATGCACAACTAATCAACGAACACAGCCATCGAAATACAAATGTAATATCAATCGTGCCAACATTGAGAACTAAATCACAAAGGATCCCTGCGAGACTCGTATAAATGTCAAAAACCCATTCGTAGTAAGATTATACTTTAACTTTTATCGGTAGTATTCGTACTGCAGATATTCTTTTTGTTATTCGTGTAAAATTTGAAATTAAAAAAAAAATGATTTTTAGAGGAACAATGGATTTTTGTTCCTATTTAATGATAATTATGCCTTTAACAAAAAATTTGTATATTAAGCAATTATTATCTCTACATTACACAACATTGGTTTTTTTCTCCGACATTACGCTAACTATATAAAACATAATATACACGGAAATTGAAGAAAATTACTTCAATTGCTTAGGATATAAGTCTAGCTAACAGAGAGAACTACCTTAAATAACACAGTCCACAATTATTTAACTTTTCTTGGTTTTATAACATCTTGCAGAAAATAAAGATAAAATTAACGTACTTTTATAGTATCTATATATCAAACTATTCAAAAAAGATGTTCACTATTCCATTATTTTTCGAACTGTGATAAAAAAGAAATAATATTTTACTTCCAAACACTTTTTTACGATTATTGCAATTTATATTTAAGGGTGCCTTAAGAACACTTTGCGCATCAAGTAAAACGTATAAATTCAAAACAAGGCATGAAACGGTACAAGTTCAAAAAATGTAAAATTTTTCCTTGAATTTAAAAAATCTTAATTATTTTAGAAGGTTGTTCCAAAAAATGTGTATTTTTTTTTTTAAAACGAATACTAAATGTAGTCAGAAAGCAATAAAAAAAGAAGCTGGGATGCGACCCACACTGATAACATCCCATCCCGTATGTCTATTTGTCTTGCTTAAAATTTTGTAGGGTTGGGTTAAAAAAAGTTGTTAGTTTAATTATTCTTAAAAAAATTTAAATTACCAACAATATTTTTCATAGAAAGAAATAGTTTAGTTTGAAAATTTTTTTGTTAAAAAGGTTTTTTAGTCGAAAACAAATTTTTACCAATTTTTGTACCATTTCTCAAAAGTTTTTATTTCTTATATAAACAAATACAAATTGGATTAATGAAATTAATTTGAGAGATATTAAGAACCAAACATAAATTTTTACCACATTCGCGTAGGTACTATTTTTCGTAGATTTTATTTTTTTATGAAAAAGCGGACTTGGATTTTTATAAAAAAAATTACTGAATATCAAAAAAAAAATTCTGTGAAATAAAAAAAGTCTGAAAACAATAATTTCTAAATTTTTTAAAAGCTATTACGGGTAGAAAATTTTTATTTTTTGTAAGAAAACTGTCAATTAGATTTTTCTCAAAATCTTACATGAATGTTGACAAACATATTTTTTAAAAGATACAAGTAGATTTAGCAAATTTCTCAAAGTTTTGAAAAGATATTTGAGTCGAAAATAAACTTTTACCAATATTTACTATTAATTTTTTTGTTTAGGTTTTTATTTTTTGTACAAAAAATGTCAATTCGATTTTTATCAAAATTTTACCGAATGTTAAAAACAATATTTCTTATAAGTTAAAATTAGTTGGAGGCCATAATCAAATGTTTTTGAAAAGATATTTGAGTCGAAATTTGGTAAAACAACTTAAAGTAATAATTTTTTAACTATTTATTTTCTTATAAAACAATTGTCAATTTGATTTATCTCAAAATTTTACCAGATGTCAAAAAAGTCATTCTTCTTGTTTTGGAAATGAAATGATTTTTTATTCGTCAAATTTTCGAGGTGATATTTTTCTTTTTTTTTCAGTTTCTTCGATTTATAAAAAACCGTTGATTGGATTTTTCCAAAAATATACTGGTTTGGTATTACGTTACAATATATGATATAAAATTTAATTCAAGTCTTTAGCGTCATTGATTCTTGATATATTGAGTGTTAAAAAAATAATCGCCTTTTGTTTTAAACCGCTATTTTAAACAACACAACCCACGCAATTCTCTTCAGAGCCCTTACTGCATTTTTGTGTATTATTATCTGTATAAAAAAATTTATTTGGAGTCGATATCTTTTCTAAAAATCTTTTATTTCGACTATATCGACCTTGAAACGTCGAGAAATGTCAAAATTTTCAATTTAACAAATCGGACCCATTACAATAACTTTCTATGGGAAGTTAAAAATTAAATCTCTTGCAGTTTTTTAAGAAAAATTTGAGATTTTCGGGGTCCACTGAAGTTCTTATTCATCAACAGACTATACGCAGAAGTTATAACAATTTTTTAATTTCTGTAGTAAAATTTAACTATTTTCTTTTTTTATACCAATAACAGAGTGGATTCTTAAGAGTTCTTCTCGTTAATAATCATAAAGATTCTTGATTTTTATTAAAAATACAAATTCAAGACGCCTAATTATGAACCTTGAAAATTGGAACTCATTATCAAACGATATACAACTTAGTTATCAATTTTTTTTTTTATAAAAATATTAAAAGTTATACTAAATGGTCCGATTTTTCAAATTGAAATTGATAAGGGGACAATGTACAAATTAAATTAAAGTAATTTAAAATAATACAAATCACTTTAGCACAATTATCTCACGGAAAATAATGCTATCGAATTTAAATAAATTTTATCTTACGCATGAAGTATGAAGTCATTCACAAATTTTATTGTTTTGAAACTAATTTAACTCACAGTTTGTTTTTACAAATAAAACGCAAACAAAAATTGCCAAATATTTAAATAAATTTAAATGAAACACTTAAAAAGGTACTACTAAATTGGTTCAACCTTTTAAATAACTCTTCAGAAAACAGCATCAAGTTCCTTAAGTCAAAATTTGTCTTATTAACGACCCTTACGATACATAAAGTTAATTATTTTGGTTCACAGTTATAAGTAACATTAATACATATCTTGTACCTTTTATATTTATTAAAGAACCATTGTGCATTTTTTTTCAAATATAATTACTTATTTTGCAAATCATGACTAACTTTTGTTCGTTAAGTTTCTTAAATAAACTTTTTTTCATTATAATTAAATTCTTTGACGATAGGTAGGTATCTATAATAAATGTATCTAATTTTGTAAAACGCTTCAACGCAATCAATCGTCACCATCTGAAAAAGAATACCCAGACAAAAACAAGAATTGTCTTCCCTCTTTCCATTATTTGATCACAAAACCCGTCAACAATGGTCGTCATCGTCTTTTAATTTATTAGTTCGCGACCCCAGTTTCAATACGAAAACGTCATCAAAATGGATCAATGTATCTTTATATACCTATACATGTACCTTTTACCTATAGGCACATAAGAAGATACATTCATACATACATAGATACACAAGCACCACACAGTAGGTAAGGGAATAACAATTTATTGCTGATTATTATTGTAGATAGAAGTAATTTCTTGTTTTGGTTTTGCTGTATTTTTAGTCTTTAAATTCAAATAACATTATGGCTAAAGGTATCAACTTTAGTTAAAAAAAGAAACAAGTTCGTATCGTCGACGACGATAATGGGTAATTGGTTCTGGTCTTTAACGTCACTCATCTCATCCCTACTTCTAGATATTATCTTTAAGTGTGGGGAAAAAGAAGCAAAATATGTTTTCCAAACTTTTACTGTAGATACATCCATTTATATACCTATCTACCTTTCTACTTTCTATTTTTTTTGTTTTCAAAACCTCACCCTCATTCATTTATAATGAATTATGTTATTTTCCAGATCAACTGATGACCAAACAAGTTTGTATCGTATCCATCCGTATCCAGTGCCCAAAAGAATGTATCTATATCGAAAAATAAGTAAAATTCCGGTAAGAAAAAGATAGGTTTGTTCTTTTTCTTTCATCATTTTCTCATTTTTGGTTGAATATTTTATGCATATGGGGTCACGACTGATGATGATACACGAAAAGATATCATCATGGCTGATTACTAACGTAACGGTAGAAATACCTACCCACCTATAGAACCTGTACCAACGACCTTTCATTCCACTCTCTACCTCAATTCTCAAAACCATTTCCAATCCCAATCCACCAACAAGGCCAATTTTACAGTCCAAAAGTATCTTTCCCTCACATTTCCATTTGTTCTCATTCCCATTCTTCTACCCGGATCCCGGGCTGTTGCTAAAAATTGGATATCCATTTAGTTTTTGGGGGTAGTTTATACGTAGGTAGATATAGGTACAACAACACACTCTGTGTGTAAAAATGAGTGCTTGTGCTTGGGAGGGGCGTGATGATGCAGATTCATGGATAAAATATGTCTGGTAACCATGACAACTCAGCACACTGGCAATTCGGCCATGTTGGTTCTTTCCCCTCCGTCTTTCGTCCTCCTCGAGCTCATAAGCTGCAATACCATTGCGATGGTGCTGCCTGCTGTTGTCGACCGACGCGACGCGACGAGGCGACTACCACCAGAAAGTATCTTTGTTTCTATCTCTGCTGAATTGGTTTCGTTTATCTTTCTCTTTTTATCCCATGGGAGTATAGATGGAACATGGAAGTAGGTATCTGGCTGATTTTGTTTTCTTCTCCTTCATCTTGACGTATATTCGTTTCTGGTATTCGTTTGTTCTGCTGAGTGGAATGGCGGTGCGGTGGCTTCTCATTCCTGTTGTTCGTTTATTATGTTTTGGTTTTTGGAATTTTTATCCCATTTTGGGTGAAATTCATGACAACAATTTAGTTTTTCTTGCAAAGGCAAAAGAAGAATGGAAAGAAAAAGAAAATATATAAATTTTGGTGTGCGATGGCTGTTCAGTGGGTATAGATACTTTCTGGTAGGTACCTATCTATAATCAAGAAGCACAAGATACACGCGCGATGGGATCTTAGTAGTATAGGTACAACGGCGGCGGCGGCATTCAAGGAATTTCAAACAGAAACAAAAATTACCTATATGAGGAGGAGGAAAAAAGGAATAACCTATAGACAGAAAAATTAGTTTAATGTAATCAAAAATGATAAAATTAGGATACTTAAATTTCTCTATTTTTGGATGCTGCACGCTCCTTACAAGTTCGAGACATTCAAATAAATTCAAAATGACAAACGTTCGGGGTTTAAAAAAAAATCGAAGATTGAAGAATGAAAGTCACCGTATTTTGGCGATTGAAACGATCTTTTTAAAAGAAGACTTTTAGGACGTAAATTATTGTAGGAAACTTTATACGTATTTTACTTAGATTTTGGTAAGAATAACAAATTAAGGGAAGAACTGCGTAAAAATGCGTTTTTTAGTGTCGTCTTGTTGTATGTCTTATATACATAGGTAAAATACGTTACATACACAATATCTACAAACAACTCCTGTTTTTGGAGGAAGTTCAGAACCCTTGACGGAGATTATATTGTGTATAAGCATGAAGAAGATTCTATAATAACGTGTGCTTTTTATAGTAGGGGGAATCACGTAAAACCGATGTTTTTCCTTTGTATTCTATGAATAGATAAGTAATCTTCCTATTCCCTTGATGAAAAATATTGCTAATAAATTATGGTTATGGTAATCTTAGGTAAAGGACACATATGGGAAGGCAAAGCTAGATTTAATAATTATAATTCACAGAGGGTATTGTATAGGTGGGATTAAAGATTCTTTTTTTTTCGAAATTTATAATGAATATCTAAGTAATTTGTATGCTACTTTTTTGTATGTTTTCTTAATGGGTGGGATAAGCTATCCATAAATTGAAATAAAACAAAAGCTTGTTGAATTAGATGTAAGACAAAAACATAAGTGTGAAAGGAATTATAAATTTGGAATTCTAATTTTATGAATAGTTAGAAAAATTTAAGTATTTATTTACAAAAATTCTGGCGAATTATGCAAAGTTAATAGATACCAAATTTTTCATTGATCCTAGATTAAATTTTGCCTTTAGTGAATCAAGTAGCCCTTAGAAAAATTTTAAGACTTTTTATAAATGTCTGACTATAATTTTAAAATTTCTCAAAACAATGTTAACTTAAGCAATACGTATATTTGGGTCTTTGTATCATTAAAATATACAATTTAACCTTTCTTACATACCTTGGAATGAAATTGACCTAACTTAAAAATTCCAAAAATTGAGATTAAGTAAAAAACTATTAATATAAATTGTTTCAAATAAAGTCACTTTATTTTTGGAAAAAAATCGCAAAATAATTTCCAACGAAATATGTAAGGAATACAATCAAAATTGCTCGAAGTTTACTCTTGAAGGCTTTTTGCTCATTTCATATAAGTTGCAATTTATGAGTTAGGCTACTTTCATTCTAAGGATGCGATATGTATAATTTTGGAAGTAATTTTTCGTAGTTTTAATGTAGTACCAGTGGCGTGATGGTTAGTGCGTAGGACTATCATGTCAGAGGTCTTGGGTTCAATTATTGCCTGTGCTATCTAAAGTCTTTTTCAAGGACACTGCCTTTTGCGAGGAATTGACAAATCCTCCAAAAATAATTGTCATGGAAAGTACTTTCTGGAATTAGCCGTTCGGAATTGCTTAAAACTGTAGGTCCTTTCCATCCCTGACAACAATAATCGCACGCAGGAATGGTTGAGAGTAATAATTCAGTAGGATTTATTTCTCAACGGAATTTTGCTCCACCTAATTTATTTTTGATTTTTTAGTAATTCTATGTCCTCAGAAACAAGTTCACAACAACAAATTTGGTTTCTTTTTAAATGTTTTTATAATTTTCCTCTTAAGTGACATGAAGATACAATATAATATGATTTTGTAGAAAAGATACCCAAAAATCTATTGAAATCAAAAAACCAAACATTTATAAAAGGTGACCGAACTATCCAAACAAGTTATAACTAGCAAAAAATTAACTCGTTATAAAACAAGCATTTAAAGAAATAATCCCTTCATATTAAGATAAATATAAACATTACTGTCAAATAATTTTAATTAAATTTAAAACAAAAACAAAATATTTAAACAATCTAACATGACATGCATTTCTTTAAAAAAAAACCTGCTCAGGAACTGGAGATTTCACAATTTTAAAGAAATAAAAATTGTTATTTAAACCAACATTGGTCCAATGATTTAATATTTTTGGCTGCTTGTACCTAATTTGAATGTTAAGTATATTTACTTAAAACAGGTGATTTTTGTCACCATTTTATTTCGAAAAATTATATTTGCATAAATATTTTGGGTATAATTTAATATGCAAGTTAAAATTCAAGAACAAACAGTTAAACTTGATTTTTGAATAGAAATTGTGTAGAAATTCATTTAAAAGTAATTATTAATTGATTTAAATTGATTTTGCTGTGGTGTGTGGCTAAATTATAACCATCCCATTGAATTTTGAATCTTAGTGTGAGGTACATTTGCATTGAATTTTCTGATTGATTAAACTTTTTGTATGCGAGTCTTTTACTATAAAGATACAAGAATTTTAGACTTTTACTGTTTTTGTTATAATTATGACTTGGATAGTAAAATAAAACTTAGAGCATTAGCAATTGTTTGAACGTTAAACTCTGTAATTATGGTAACAACCACTCTTTCAAACGAATTTAAAGGCCAATGGGTAGAAGAAAATAGATTACTTAACGAGTTTCAAGAAGGCTTTCGTGCAGGTTATTCAACGATTGATCACCTCTTTACTGTTCATAACATAGTTGATTCATATTTTGAAACCCGACAAAATTGTTTGTTTTTAGATATTTGTATAGACCGGAAATCACTTTTTTATAACTTAAATATGCTAGGAATTTCATCGAAAGTTCTAAATGTTTTATAGAATCTGTATGAAAGTACTTTGTCGGCAGTTTGGAAGGTCAATAAAATATCAGGAGGGTTCCAAACTTTAAGTGGGGGGCAAGGATGTTTATTGTCTTCTTTTCTATTTGCATTATACATAAATGATGTAGTGGATGTCTTGTAAAACTGGATTCGAGTTGCAGGACTAACAATAAAATGTTTGTTATATGCCAACGATCTCTTATTTTTTGTTGACACACCGGAAAACCTAAAACTTATGATAAACATACTAAGACATGTGGAATTTGGTGATAAATACGGAAAAGTCTAAGGTAATGATTTTCAAACCAAGTAGAAGTAGGCATTTTACAGAAAAATTAGAAGTTTTTGATGAATATAACTAATTATTATTAGTCGCACCCAACTTAAGCCCAAATAAGCATTTTCAATTGAAAGTAAAACAATCAATGGCTGCTATAAATTCAACTTGGAAACAGAAAAGTTGCACAAAGCATTAAACTCAAAGTATTTAAAGCTGCTCTAAAGGCCAATAATGACCTCTGGTTTATGGTGAAAAAATTGCAACGGTTCTCCCTAAAAAAAAATTTCCACCACAGACAACTCCCAATTATACGATTCTTCTTCAAACTGGACTGCACCCTCTATATCTCCTTACCCTAAGAATGAACTTCCAGTATGTCATGAAATTATTTTCATATAATGACAATAGTCTACCAAAGATTCTTGCAAAATAGAGCATACAAAAAAATATCAGCTGGTTTAAAAAATGTGAGGATATTTTATATTCTTGTTGTGTGGGATATCTCTGCGATTTTTGGATATTTTTAATGGACCTCTTAGTGAAAAATTAATTAATATTCTACAATTAATAGATGCTCGAATACGATCAGATCTGAAAGAGGCAGCCAAGGGTTCATAGCGTCGAACTTTATACCCAAAACTTGAGTATTGAACGAATTTAATTATTTCAAAGGTGAATTGAGCTTGTTTGAAATTTTAAATATTTTCCGTGTTAGATTATTGCATTGAAACCATAAAGTATAGTCTTCTATATATATAAATATGAATTGCTGTTCGTTAGTCTCACTTAAACTCGAGAACGGCTGAACGGACTTATCTTATCTTAGTCTTGACATGTTCGTGAAGTTCTAGGGAAGGTTAAAAGGCGAGAAAAAAATAGAATAATTTCTAGGAAAACCCTAAAAACACTGTATCAGATTCTTTCTTAAGTTTGATAAATCTTAAATTTTGTCACAAATTAAGTTTCTAAACACAACCATAATATTTGACATTAGTTTCGACAACCAACTGATATGTCAATCATTCTGTCGCACTTCAGAACACGGAGATTTATGGCTTAAAGGTAAACTCAAAAAAAAAAAATCAGAACACGGGAAAAAGTATTACGATTGACGGTATTGTGTTACGATCATGGTAACGATATTCTTAAATGATGCTCCTGGAGAAACCCGCGAAATGATGTTGCTCTAGCGTTGGCTTCAGCTGGAATAGCTGCGCCTCTGCTAGAAGGCGGATGAACTGCGCATTCTGCCTTGAAATAACCATTAAACTTGCAAATCACCGAAGCACCAATTTACAACATCGCCAAAAATAGTGCAATTGCCAAGATCCTACAGGTATGCAAATTAATTGTTTGGGATGAATGCGCAATGGCCCATAAGAGGTCACTGAAGGGGCTGGACAGAACATTGAAGAATCTTCGTGACAACCAAAATATTTTTGGTAGGGCCATGACTCTGTTGTCAGGTGATTTTTGTCACACTCTTCCAGTTATTCCCCTATCAACTGTTGCTGATGAACTAAATTCATGCCTAAAATAATCGAATTCGTGGCAGTACGTAAGTTACACTTCGATTAACAACTAACGTGCGAGTATTTTGCAACTTGATGAAACTGCAAATGTGTATGCGAAGCAGTTGTTAGATATTGGAAATAATAAAGTTGCAATGGACACATCGCCCAGATTCATCACATTACCCTCAGATTTCTGTCTAATCACAGATTCAAAAGAGGCGCTTATTCAGGGTGTTTTCCCAAATATAGCGCAAAAGTTCAATAACTATAATTGGCAGGGTAAACGAGCAATATTGGCAGCGAAAATTAAAGATGTCGATTATCTCAATGTGACCATTCAGAATTTTCTTCCAGGGCAGTTAGTTTCCTTCAAATCAGTCGACACCGTTATGAACCATAATGACGTATTCAACTATCCCACGGAGTTTTTAAATTCACTAGAATTGCCTGGATTACCTCCTCACAATTTGCAGTTAAAAGTAGGATCAGTTGTCACCATGCTGCGTAACATTAATCAACTTGGACTATGCATTGGAACAAGACTGGCTGTGATAAAGCTGATGGATAACGTCATTGAGACAACAATCATAAAAGGAAAATAGGATAGAGGATGTCTTGATCCCGCGAATACCGATGATTCCAACGGATGTACCATTCGATTTTAAACGCTTACAATTTCCAGTACGACTGGCCTTTGCGATGGCAGTAAATAAATCGCAAGAACAGTCTTCAGAAGTTTGCGGAATCAACTTGGAGTTTCCCTGTTTCGCGCATGGATTAAATTGATTAACAAACTGTATCATAACAGTGTTTGTCTGTTAATAAAAATGTAAACCTTATAAATAGCTAGTAATTCAGTTAAACTCTGTTTTTTTAAGTAAGCAACATGATGTGTCGAAAATTCAATACGTTTTGTTTGTTTTGAAATTAATTTATACAAAAGTTTAGGTCTTTTATTTATCGATTGAGTTGAGGCAGTACGAAGTCTGCCGGGCAGCTAGTGTTAAATTATTTATGTAATTCCCATATCATAGCATATGTTATTTAAATTCACTTGTGCATATTTTTCTATTTCTATTTTTCATTTAAAATAGAAAATTATGTTATTTTTATTAAAGCATTTTTTAAAGAACATTTTTTAGTAAAATTAAACATGTTAAAAATAAGTTGGCATCTGGCAGAAGGTTTAAAGACTTAGTTCTATTTTTATGTTTATAAACAATAATTGTAAACTTTATTAAAAAAAATAATCTATTCTATTCTCTCTATTTGTAAAAAATAACCTCAATTGTAAATATTCTTGTTTGGCAGACTCAGAGCAGAAGGATAACAATTTCGGTCCATTTGAATTAAAATAAATGAATGCAATACATTATATATATATTAAATTTTTAAACGTATTGAAAATTATATCTTTAAAATTAAAAATAAAAGTTTTTTTTAAAAACAATCCAAAGATTATATCAAGGGTATATTTGTAATATAGTGGTGTACTTAATGGTTAATGGCAACCCTAAAACCATTTGGAGCTTTAATGCAGTTACCATATAGTATAACAAAAGCAATGTAACTTGATTTTATCATTGAATGGAAACATGGTGAATTTTTTTAATTCCACATATTCTAATTTAAAAAAAAAAAGTTTTTTTTGTGAAATAGAGCCTTTTAAACCATTTTCCATGTGCTTTTTGTCTGATGCGTATTTTATAAAATACAAAATTTAAACCGCATTAAAATATTTCTATCTATCCATAGTTTCTGTTACACAATTTAATAATGTTTTTTTTTGATTTATTATTTTGTTTTTATTTATTGTTGCTACCTAAAATAGTTTTCTAAATTTATCTTCTTCTAAAATTAAATTGACAGAAAAGCATTAAAAATTCACCGACGCTCATATATTTAAAACAAGAACTTTTAACTATAAAAAACACTGTTTAATTTCAAATATCTCCAAAAAAACAACATGACAAATTAATTTAAATACGTCAATTACTTATGTAAACAATATAAAAGTATTATTAATAAAACTCATTTTTATAACATTCTAATGATGTGCTTCCGAATGTGTGAACTTTTGAGGAATTAGCAGTCAAAAATATGAAACAAATTATAAAAATTATAAGCTTCATTAAAAATGAATTTTATACTCTTTTTAATGTCACATTAAAAAATAAAACTTTATGTCTCTTGTCAAAAGATTATAAATATCTTATTGAAAAATAACCAACCCACGTTTTCAAAGAATTTTTATACATTTGACTGAAAATTTATTCTTGTAACAATTTATTTTTCGATTATACTTTTTTTTGTTTTTTGAAAAAAAAAAAAAAAAAAAACAAATGCGGAAACTTCAGCACAGGTGTATTAGTCATATATCTTATAAATTGTTTTTCTTTGCCTTCATGAACTTATTTAAAATAAAAAAAAAACAGAGTAGCCTTGATAAATTAAAGTAAACTTTAAGTATTCCAAACAGATCTGCTAAAAATATGGCTTGAATCTTTGAGAGACATCACCAATGAGGTTTTGGGAAAACGTGGGTGTGGATACAGGTACCTACTCTTGATTAAATTTATTCGAAGAGAATAAGATACTCATAAACAAGCAATAAATTGACACTTTGAAGTGTGAGTTGCCAAGAGTTCGTGATCAATAAATTATTTTTGTTTCTTTATTTCTGACTTGTTTTCTTATAATAAATAAGCATTTTTCTGACTGGTCAGTGATTGCACGGATTTCGAAAACAAAAAAGGAGGAACTATTATCACCAAACTCTGTGCTGGCTGACTTGAAAAAAGAATGGCTGCCTGGAATGTGTGAAATAAATTAGGGTCCTCATTTGACCGCTTGAATACGTAATTGCAACAAATCCAAGAGCACTTGTTCGGTTTTCCTGATCAATGTGCGTCTGGGTCTGTCAATATTGTCCATATTTCAAGTGTTAAGACGACATAAATATAAAATCATAATTCTTTGTTGTCTCCAAGTCAAGTATGAAGCATATCCAAGATTGAATTATGTCATGTGATGGACGACGACGATGACGATGAACGCTCTGATGGAAATGCCAAGTCATAAACAAAAAATTCTGAAGCGTTGAATATATGGTTTCTTATTTCGAATATGACATATCCTTTAAAAATTATGTACATTTTCATGCAGCATAATATATCAACAACGAAAAAAATTATGCATAATGTACAAGTATCTTTTTTTGCTTTGTAGATACTCGTAGCTTGAGACTTTTGTGGTTTGTATTATTTCAATGGAGCTCGTAAAAATGTCACATTTCATAAGTGACGTCGGATTTATGGCAATGCTGCACCCATAGGGAAGCCTAGAGCATAGATACTCAAACTCATATACCTTCTTCAATTGAGTTTTATGAATATTAAATATTTTATGTTGTGTTTCAGTTTTGTATATTTTTTTTTGGTTAATTTTATGTTTTACAATTAGAATTGTGGGTTGGAAGAGATTTTCCATTGGGTTCTACTCTTTGATGGGAAATATATAATTAAATTCAAACTGTTGCACTCTACTTGATGGTGATTTTGAAGAATATACTACTACTGTACTCATACATAATCTAGTATTACGCTTAGCATACAATGTATAAAACTTATACCGAAAAGTAATTAAAAAACGGCCTTTCAAAGGGGGAAATGAATACATGAAAGAAATATGTAGTCTTTTATGGGGTAGTAAAATATAGTGTGCATATATTATACACACAACAATGTAGGCAATTTTCCGGTTGACAAATTGTAATTGTTTTAACTAACAATTAGTATTAAGCACATGTACTAGGTTTATACGAATTAATTTAATTTATTTAATGCATATGGGTGTTATACTTGTTCATAGTTCATTAAATGTAATACAATCTATAACAAAGTTTATATTTAATTTAAAATTGTTTAATTTAAACCCTATTTTAAGTCTGGTAAAATCAAAACTATGCTTAAAACATTGAAATCAATTCTCTAAAACAGCATGAAAAAGATAGACCTCAATTAGTTTTGTTATACGAAAAATTTTTGATGTCATACATTTAAAATATTTAAATTGCACAACACATTTTTAGTTATGTTAGTTGTCATTACATTGTATTTTTTAATTTTAAAGCTCTTATAATGTATATATTTGACTATACGGAAAGACTGCTACTACTACTACTCCTTAAAAAGTGTTCCCTTTTTGAAAAAATTTCAATATTATGTTTTTCAAAAATTTGTTGGTAATTTTAAATAATAATTATAAAAATAGCATGTACTCTTTTTGAATTGGAAAAACATAAACTTGAATCTTTAATGTTTGAACTTAAAAATTAAGAGGGGTTTTTCGCTAAAATTGATCAGTATTAAAATTACAATATTTTTTGGAAGGTTTGAATAAAGGTGGTCAACTTAATTTTGTATGTGTTTGCCTCGCATTTAACTGCTTTTAATAAATTGCTATATTTTTGTACCTGTTTTTGATGAAATCTTACCTTCGAAGAGTCGATGATTAATGCGGTTCACCTGAAAAAAAAACAAAGAAAAAGTTATATAAAGCTTAACAGTATGATTTCTTTGTATAAGCAATGCAGAATCTTTAAATTAACCCACATCAAATTGTTTGTATAAGACAGTTTCTACGGTTATAGGAAATAAACTGATAGGAAAAATAACCAATAAAAGATTTATCTTTTTCTCATTACACCGAAATTAATTATGTATAAGAAAAAAATTGGGTATTAGATACAAATGATTCTTCTTTAATTTTAAGCATTCTGATATCAGTGATACATTGTTTCCACTTTCTAAAGGTTTGTATAGTTTCTGAAGAATCGAAGTTAAAACACACGATTTTTTAAGAAAATAAACTTTATTTTTTCGGAAATAAGATAATTAATCTAAAATTTACCTTGACTTAAAACTGCTCCAAGAATCAAAGTGAGCCATCCAGGCCTTACCCGAGAAGAAAACTTTCACTTTAGTTTTTATTGACAAGCTTTTTGACTTCATATTCATTTTAGGAATGTTTTAGTTCTTAATTCCCATTCCTCTTAAAATAAGTCAGCTATAAAAGTCGCCGATTTTAATTTTTTTGTCAGTGTCAATTTGTTCTGTTCCAATTATTTATATGACATGGATGGGACGTAAAAAAGACTATGGCCTGAAGAAAACGGTCCGAGGAGCCTACGTATACCTAAACCTTGACGTAGAAAAGTGTATGGCCTAAAGAGAACGTATTGAGGAGCCTATGCAGATATACCTAAACCTCGAAATGTAAGCTCTTCGTTTGGAAGTGTTCCAAAGTCTAAACAAAATATCAATATGCATAATATGCAATAATAAACAGGGTCTTCAACAATTTGTACAGCTGTCATCTTTTGACAGGTGAGAGGTAAAAACTACATCATTACACTGAAACTGTTAAAATTGATCGTAACAAATTTTAAGGTTGTACTCTTCGCAAAACTTAGGCACTTTTGGGTAGTCGAAGTTTTTCTCGGCTGACAATAATAAAATTGGTTTACAGTTTTTGAGTAATTGGAACAAGTTAGTGAGAACCGAAAGCGTACGCGTCACTCAATCAAAATGCCTTTCAGTGATTTTTGGAATACGTCAAAAATCCTCGTATTTTGCATAATAACTTAAAAAGTTTTTAAAGCATTTTAAATTCAGCCAACATGAGAACTTAAGCTCGCAGATCACCATTAATGTAGTATTTTAGCTAATTGGGTTCATGAAATGCATCAAAATGATTCGGAATTTTGATTAAACATTTTATAGAGTGATCCATTTTCGCCGCAAACGATACATTAATAAGCCGAATAGTTGCATTTGGGGTTAAGAAAATCCAAAAATGAATGAACAGAACATACTTGTTTAAAAATGATGCTTCTTCAACTGTTAAGGCCAATGGATTGCCTTCCTTGCGTGGCCGTATTCCAAAGATATTTATACGAATAAGGTCTACATATTTTCAAAAAGATTATGTGTAACGAGCCGTATAAGCTATGAAACAAAAACCTATTTTGAAATAAAAAATTCCTGACCTTGTTAGTTTTCGAAGAGATTATTTCAAGAAGTGTTTATTCATAAAGTTATTGAGAACATAGAGACGTAATTTTTCCACTTGTTATTGAAAAATCTGATATTGTTTACCATTATAAATAAATCCTTTAATTATAATTGACGTACCTGTGGCATGATAGTTAGGGCATTGGACTGTCTGTGCCATCTTAAGACTAGTTCTCCAAAGAGTATTTCTGGCCATGAAAAGTGTTCCAATTACCCGTTCGGATTCGGTTAAAAAACTGTAGGTCCCTTCCATCTCTGAAAATCTTGCTCGCACACAGAAATGGTTGAGAGTTGTAAGTCAATAGGCATTAGTTCTACACGGACTGTTTCACCACTGTTAAGCGGAACTGCCAATCAATCCACTATCAGACCGCATCTATCTACAAAGAGGAATACCTCTGGCGGAATGAAGGCGCTCAAACGTGCACTTTCACAATACTCATCGTTCGGATAGAACGCCCCGAAAATTAAACTGGTGGTCGAAGACATAGCTTTTGTAATGTGACCTTCAACGAGTTTTTATCACGAAATTGTTCATTCTGTTGATTCGATCTCCGTTGTGTAGGATTTCGTTATAATATTAATTCACGAAAAATGATTCTTTTGTTCGATGTAAGCCGGTACAACTGTACAACACACAGGACAACCATAAACGATCACCGCCGTATATCTAAGGGAAATGTAGGAAATAACCTTCACTTCGGGGTCAAGCCGACTGCTAAAAAACAGCCGTTTTATCAGAGCGAAGGCTCCTCTGCTTTGGTCAGAGCAGCATTTATATGTCTGTTGAAATATAAATACTGATCTAACCAGATACCGAGGTACTTCACTACACTTTTGCTCGTTAATGGCAGCCCGTGAAGATCAACGATGACCCTCTTGCGCTAATTCTTGCCCGTATTCCTCGTGGCCCTTGCCAACGGAGTCCGAAACAGAATTGTATTCTGGACATTTATTTCAGTTTGCAGTCGTCACAATATCGCTGAATTTTGTGGAAATCACGCTGCAATAGAATTCTAATCACCTCAACCCTTCGGGCCATTTTGAACGCAATTAGATCGTTGGCGTACGAAATTGCTTCTGTTAGAAAACCTATCAGATCGCTGGTGTTTTGGTGTAGTTTTAGGTAAAGACTCTCTAATCATACGGTATCAAAGGACTTTTCCAAATCAACCAGAACAGCACCTGTGTATTGTTGTTTTGTTTTATTTCATTAGATATCAAAAACGAGTTTAGACGCAGCATGAATTTTGTCATGACATGCCTTGAACCTGAACTTTTTATCCGCAATCATTTTGCTGTAGGCAGCCCACTTAGTCAGAACCCCATTAGTGATCTTCTCGAAAACTTTGCTAATGTTCACAAAGAAGACTTATCGACCGAAGATTTGACGGGTTGGAGTTGTCCTTTCCTTTTTTCGGAAGAGGTGGAACAACAGTGGTCTTACAATTTACTGGATAATTTTAAATAATTTTAATAAAATCCATATGAAACGTTTGTAGTACCCGTGGCATGATGGTTAGTGCGTTGGACTGTCATGCAAGGGGTCTTGGGTTCAATCCCTGCCTGCGCCACCTTAATTTAAAAAAAAAAAAAATAAAAAAAAAAAATAATTTTCGCGGGTACTGCCTCTTGCGAGGAATTGACAAATCCTTCAAGAGTAATTCTTGTCATGAAAAAGTGCTTTCTCAAACTAGCCGTTCGGATTCGGCCTTAAACTGTAGGTCCCTTCCATTCCTGACAACAGTACTCGCACACAGGAATGGTTGAGAGTTGTAAGTCATTAGGCCCTGGTTCACAACGGACTGTTGCGCCACCCCATTTGATTTTGATATGAAACGTTTATAATTCTATTGATTAGTAAAAAAGGTGATTATCCATTTCAAAAGCCAACCATGAATACCAAAAACAAAAAGTTTATCTAGAGCAATTTTACTACCTATTGAGTCAAAAGATAAAATCTGTTTAGATAGGTAGATATCAAGTTGATAACCACATTTAAAGCATGGGCTTTGTTGAATTTGATCTCTCCGATTTAAATCTGTGCAGTTCTTTTTTTTTCTTTTTTTTTTTTACAAATAGATGTGCTTTGACTATATAAACTCAAATAAGCTTTATTAATCTGTGTTATTATCATATCAACTCTATCTACTTTTAAGACTTCTTCCTGTTTCCTTTTACCACAAAGCGCTGCATGAATAGTTTGTTTTTATTTCTACTTAAATCTTCCGTTTTGTTCAAGACATGAAAACGAATCAAACTCTTTTATGTTGAAAATAATTATAACAAAGCTTTTAAATTTTAAGGTGGCCTAAGCATATACAAAAAAAACAGGAAAAACTCTGAAAACTCAAAATATAAGTCTTCTAGAGGCCAACGACATTTTTTTTTTAAATACAAACAACATTAAGATTAAGATTCTTAATATTTCCCTTTGCTTTCACAAATCAATCTAACACCAAACTTTCTATAAAACAAACACTGAACAACTTATCTTCTACAACCTTCAGCCATATGATACTTTATGAGTATACAAAAAATAATTAATTCATTAATTATTCTAAATGACATCAATATCATACTAGTTCCCATTATATCTTTCTTTAATATGTTAAAGGTGTATGTTAAAAATCAGACCAGTTGAAATGTTTAACATCTCATAAATTCGTTATAAAATGTATTTCAGTTCTCTCTACCTAGCTATATACTTAACCTAAACAAAATAAGCTCAGAGACTCACTTATAAACATCACCGGTTCTTTTTCACGGTACGATTAAAAGGTAACGTAATCATTTAAAATAATCTCTATATAGTTGTTTATAAGATTAAGATATTGAATCTTGGTATGAAACTTTGAATTTTATAATATGCAACTAATTGATTTAATTAGTCAAAAAGCAGAACATATTCAAAATACTTACATAATAAAGGCAAGCCGTTTATATTGAGCTTAAACATTTGTACCGCCCCATATAAATATGTATATAGATAAGGCTTACAAAATGAATTTTCCTTAAGATCTGCCAAGATACTTTTGTATGTTTTTTTTTTTCATAATTTAAAGTAAAAAGTTGAATTGGGAACGAGTATAAGTATAATAAGAGATAAGCTTGGGTATCATATGCAGCATGCAGGTCTTCAATCAGTATTATTTTGTCTTAATAAATCTTATTTTTTATTGTCTGTTTGATTTTTCTACAGCTGCCCCCAAAGTAACTGCTCATTGGAGGTTGTATAAAAGTATTCTGAAATTTAAGCCTCTCGAATGAAGTTGTATGCAAATTACTTTTTTTCTTTCGCTTTTTCTGTTTATTTTTGTTTTGTTTTAGTAAAAAATGAAGATTGACCAAAAATAAGACGAAAAAGGCTAAAACTCTTAAAATGCTTAATATACCAGCGGTATACCAGGCCATATACAAGATTGTATATGGTTCAAGCCAAATAATGGTCCAATAAATACCGAAATAAATGTTTATCAATATACCAATTACCGTTAATTTCTTTGCATTGCATTTACTTTTAATGTGCACTTTAACATAAATTTTATTTTTTCTTCAACGATTATTGTGTTCATATTTGGCTTCCAATATAGCGTTCCTTCGATCCTGTCCTGTCTCACGGGTGGAAGATGCGAAAAGGATGACTTGTATAGAATATAAAGCTATAAAATAAATTCTAAGTGTAGTACGTGGTCAATATAATAAGTGCTGGTAAGAGGAGAGAAGAGGAGTAAAAGGACATTGTTAATTATCCACGAGGGATGAACACGTTTTAACTTTAATTATGAAACGTAGCGCAGAAGGGAAAGGAAATAGCAATATTTATTTATATACCGATAGTGGGAAGGTATGTATAGACTAAAACAAGTGTGGCACGAGTCCCCGAGTCTTTGCTATACCTTAGAATGAGAACTGGCATGGCACAATAGATGGATATTTATATATATGTACGAAAATTAGCAGCCCAAGTTGTTTTGGCATCAACGAGTATGTAGGTGTATATATTATATAAATTAATTATTTTCGAAATTGAATTGCTTCTTTCGGGCTCCTTGTTTTTTGTTAAACTTCGTTTAAAGAACATCATGTTAAGTTAAGTGATGCTATGTGTACATAGTAAAGTATATATCTTGCATTAAGATATACAAAATAAACTGTTTTATAAGAGTGTATGGGAAGAATTATAGGAATAAACTATTTGGATATAGTTCCTGAAGAATGAAGGGAGGAGGGGGGTAGGAAACTCATTTTGAATTAACCTTCTGCTAATCCCTTCATTAATATTTAACTCAATTAGAGAAATAGGTAGTTGTGTACACATTTTGTGTAATAAGAAATTTCAAAACAAAATTTAAACAGATGGTTTCTTAATTGTTATTTTGTTGATCATAATTAATTTCTTACTGATGTAATGAATAATACCGTCGTCGTCATTCACTTAAACACTGAATATTTTATAGAGTACGGGTGGTATTTGCTTCACTTTGGAATTTAATTTGTGTTCTTAATACAGCAGAAGATTCAGAAACAGAAAGAAGCTTTTCTTTATACATTAGCAATATTATATCATAGACATTTTTGGCTGCAGGTTTGACTTTATTATTTAAAGTCTAAATAGTGTAAAGGCTCAGAGAAAATGTGTATTGCTTAATTGCGATTGGAGTATAGAAACAAAAGATACATTTGGCGTCATATGCTTTAGACAGTTGGTTACAAGGGTTTTTTTTTAAATCATAGGTTATTTGGCTCAAAAGGAACTCAAAGCTTTACGCTTGACAAATAACGGGTTACACATTGTGTGGTGCTTATAACATGGAAGCAGTCTTCTTTGGATTTATTATTGCAGACTGTACAGAACTGGTTAAAACTTCCATTGTATGGACATTAGACTTCGCATCCAGCTTTAAAAATTAAAGAAATATCTTTGTAGCTTAAAGATTCATTGAAATAGTTATTGTTACTCAGATTAAATTGTAACTGGCTATATAATATTCGACTTTCTGATTCCGAACCGAGTCTTCAGTAAGTTGGATAATTTTACACATTTTTTTCTAAACATCAAGAATGTTACTTGTATCAATTTGCATATCTTCACCAAATGAAGTGGCAATTGGTTGCTATTTCTCATACCACCAGTCATTGTTCCCCATTTTGTAAAGCAGCATCATTTTGCTCAGTCGTTTATCTGGAAAGCCTAAGACTTTAACAATATAACCCGCTTGTAATTTCAAAGTGGTAGTAAATATCTTCGTTACGCCAGTTTCAAAGTAGAACACATAGTTCGGCGTGTTGATTGGTAGGTTAAAGATTTTTTGTGATGAAACTCCTCTGCAATGTTTCAATTTCTTCATACTCTTCCATTCCCTAAACTTGAGCTGCATAACATAAAGTGGACTTCACAACTGAATTAAAAATTTGGTATTTGGTAGACAAATATACAAAGTTGTGTGAGAAAATCTTTCCCCATGTTAAATTTATTAGACTTTGGCTTTAATGTCAAGGTGCTTTCTAAAATTCAGTCGTGGGTTGAGGTTCACTCCAAGGTATCAATATTCGTTTGTGACTTCTCAGCTTCTTCCGTTGTACTTCCAGCTTCAGTCCAATTGGATCGCGAAAAGATCATTATTTTTGATTAACCATTATTGATTTCTAATCCCCATTTATCGCAGTATGCAGACAGTGGGTTTATCATCTTTCGATTCCGATAGAATGACCATGTCGTCAGCATAAAGTAAAACATTTATCCGGATTCCGGCCATTCTGATTCATCCAGGTAAGTGGTTAATTATGTCATTAATGAACAGTGAAAATAAAAGTGCACTAAGCGGGCATCCTTGTTTGACACCAGATTTTTTTCTCTTTTGTCTACTTTTCCAAACGGTCAATAAGAACTCCGCAAAATACCTTAGCTATGATATCATTGAGGATAAAACTCTGTAGTTTGAGACGTCATATAAGGAACCTTTTTTATGTATTGGGAAGATAACCAATTTTTGTAAGAGGAAGGAACTTCCGCTTTCGTAAAAATTTTGTTAAAAAGCACAACAAGTTGCAGCTGAAAACTTTGAGATAAATTCTTAAAAAGTTCGTACGGTACACCATCTTCCCCTGGTGCCTTAATATTTTTAGCTTTTCGTAAAACTGCTTCTATCTCAAACAAAGCTATCTCCGTGTCGGTGATGAAAGTGTCAGCATAAGTAAAGACTAAGTTAGAGTTTGTTTGAAGAAGGTTCGAGAAATGAGAGGAAAGATCAGCGGCGGATACACCTGTGCCAGTTATATGTTGAGTACCATTAATATTCTTTGCAAGTTTCCAACGTACTTTTGTATTCTTTGTTTTGCCAAGTGATTGTACTTGTTCATTTTCAAAACCAAGTTTCTTTACTTAGCATAGAGGTTTATACTGAGAATTCGACTGCATGTACCATTTACGTAATTTTTTATTGTCGGATCTCTTCAATGTTTTAAATGAGGAAATAATTTTTATCTTGCTCTCATACATTCTTTATCAAACCATTTTTGTTTCAACGTTTTCCTTACATTGTAGCTTGAATTGCTCTCGGCATTACATATGCATTTTAAAATTTCAATTGATAAAGTATCTAAGGACTCGATGTCAGTTGGGATTCTTGAGAGACTTTGTGTCGAAAGTTGAGAGAGTTTGTGTCGAAAAGTTTCAGCTTCGTCTTCTCTCCATTTAAGTCGGGGTAACAACTTTAGATTTGTTTGATGAGAACCGGGTTCTGCTTTCCGTTCTACGGTGATGATCAGAAAAATCCCTGTATGGAACCTTAAACTTATTTATGACTTCAATCCAATCATTATTCACCATAGAGTAATCAATCACTGATTTGCCTGATCCTCCAATAAACGTATATTGACCATCTAGGTCACCCTTGGTGCATCCATTCAGAAGAATAAAATCATACAGTTGAAGCATATCGAGTAGTGCAGTACCACTTCTATTGCATGTTAAGTCTTTGGATGTTCTAGAGTTAACGTTCAAAAAATCATTGTTGATGTTTGTCAGGGTAGTTATTTGATTGCAACTTGTTCTAGCATTGAAATCTCCAATTAACAATAGTCCATAGGTGTGATTGGATCAAAAACGACCTAGGGACAACTTTCACCATTAGGATTCGGAGCGTTATGGTCGTATGATAACCGACTCTATTTGCTTGCTATTGAAGAATACGACTTGAAAAATATGTGGTCTCAACAAGACGGTGCCATATGCCACTCAACTCGAGCGATTATGGCTTTGTTTTAAGAGACAGTTCCTAGCCACGTAATTTCTCTTCGTAGCGATATCAACTGGCCACCAAAACCATGCGAATTCACATTGCTGAGGTTTTTTTGTGGGGTTATGCGAAAGACCGAAGTATCATGAAAAACAAATGTTGTGTTTTATTTACGTTTACTTTACCGCAAAACGATAAAATGCTGAATCCAATGGTTGACACGTAACGAGTTTAATATTTTGGATATTTTTAACAATGAAACCTATTTTCTTCCATTTTACATGACCCAATAAAAACAATTGAATACATTTAAAATTAAAATAGGTGTTTCCATTTTAATATCTTGCTTTTCTTTCTTCTATAACGATGCAAAATATTTTGAAATATAAAACTTTAATAAAATGGTTGCATATACGAATAACCACGCCTTTATATTGTGTCACTTACATATTGTATATTAAACAATATAAACGTGACATATACGCAGTAAACAAAGTAAAAAAGTGTAGTACACAATGCATTAACCATATTAAAAGGATGATTCTGCGAATTAAAAGTGACTATAAATGTGATCAAATTGTCCCTGTAACAGATTTAAATAATGTAACTACACACAAATGTGACGTTTTGTTACTTTTACGTCGCATAAAGGGGTCACAACACAATACGACAGCGCATCAGAAAGACAAAACGCAACGATTTTGTTATATTTAATTTTGTTTACATTTAAACTCCTTGTCCTTGAATACACTCCCCATTTTGTGTTTTACTTATTTTTGTTTGTTGTCATATGGAACGCCATATTTAAATGTCACCTTTTTATTCAACATGAAATACGCGTTCTTCTTACAAATGTGATAAGTTTCCTCCTTGACATGAATTTTATTGATGTGTTTCTCTCAAAGTGAAATATATTTTATTAGCGAGTTGTATAAAAACGTTGTCTATGAAAGGTTTCAAATTTGATGACAATGCGGTTCTCATCTTTCACTCTTACAAACATTTTTTTATAGTTTATTACCGATGAAATGTTTGTAGGAAGGTATAAGTATGTTTATATGTACATCTATAGCAAAAGGTCCTTTGGCGAAAAACGCCTCAATTCTGTGATACGCGTAGAGCCTTTTTTTACGACTGCAACCCTTTTGTAAGAAAAACAAAAATACAGAAAACATTTTTTAGCTAGAAAATCATCATGTTCTCTTCGAATATCGTTTTCCTTATTTTGTTTTTGGTGGACCTCAGTTGTTTTAGAAAGCAAAGTGACTTAGTGCGAGTACCAATACTGCCTTCATCAGAAAATTGAGTATAGGTATTATTATAGGTAGGCACCTAGGTTGTAAAAAAAAGGCCAATTTTAAGAAACCACCGTGAAAATTATTCCTTTATATACGTATATTTCTTACCCTTTAGTTTTTTTTTTCTGTTTTACCTTAGAACATAAAGCATGAATTCTTTGTTCCAGGAAATAGAAACTCGAACTCATACTCACCTTCACCTGATGCGAATCCAGTCCTTTAGGAATTTCGTTGTTGGTTTCTGTCCCATTTGGCAAATTTAAAAATAGAAAGGAAATATGAAAATGGAGGGACTTTCCTTTTTCATTATAGAAGGGTTAACAACGCACTAATGTTAAAAGGAAATATACACAGCAGCTCTTAGGTAGATATTTTCCTTTCTTTTTTTTTTTTTTGAAAACGTATCCTGGATGAAAGGATATAAGAAACTTTCACTTTGGGTTTAACCCCAATGGTGCATGTAAAAATGTTTCTTGTCTTAAAAAGTAGTTTTTTTTTGTTTATTTTTTTAAAGATATAAATTGTTTTGGTATATTTTGGAAATACCACCAACGGTTACGTGTCGCGTCATTAGAGAAATTGTTTATTTACAAAAACCCGAAACAGATGAGACATTTAAGTTATACAAGATACAATTTCTCAACCAAGACTTTTGGCGATGTCAAATTTAGTGGCAGGTTAAATATTTTAAATAATTAAATCTTTCATTGAACCAGAACAATTCAATGTTTTCATGTATTATAATAAATTTGTACAAAAGAACATTATAACGAATTTATTATAAGTGCAAGTAATAAAAATGTCTAAAGGATTGCCAAGGAGTGTTTTGGTTGACATTTTTATTATAATACTTGTATATTAGGTACATAAATATTATTTTAAAATTAATTTTGCATTTCTGTTAACTTTTGCAGTGATTTATTTAACTTCTTTTTTTTCAATTTTTTGACAATAACAAGTAGATAAATTACGCCTGCATCAAGTTGGTCCAGATTAAGGTAAAGTAATTCTTGTTTTACCATAAAGTAACATTTTAATATATTTAATTGTATTTCTACACAAAATAAATGAACAATATTTTCTTATTTTTATAGTTATAAATGGCTATATGAGTCTCAGGGTTTTTAATCTTTAGATGGCTTCGCGGTAGAGCATTCTGCCACTTCAATTTTCAAGACATTGTTAATTGTTTCGGTCTGCAGCTTACGAGCTGGCCTTAAGTGATTGTAAATTCACAAAACTGGTTCTTAACGGTTCCCCATCAAAAAAAGTCCAAAGTGGCCAAACAGCAGCTCCAAGCCGTACAATTAACATCGCCAAGAAGGCTGATAACACGATTTGGTAATTTGAATTGAAAAAGATCGCTTGTGGCATGAACTCTGTGTCATAATACAGCATCTTCCGTAAGAAAGATGTCATCCAAGACCTTGTCTTCAATTTTAATGTAAAAAAAAGCATATTAACATGGTTCTGTAATGCCTACAATTGACTGAAACGTTGTATACAAAAGTCCAAAATCAATATATATTGTTTACGTAGCCTCCACGAGCGAAGAGATGTAGGTTTTTAAGTGTTCAAGGGCTAAAGGTTTATCTGCGTAAACACGGTCTTTTGAGTAGCCTCACAAAAAAGTCCAGCTTTGTCAAAACACAAGATCTTGGTGACTAGTTGATATCGTCACGACGATATATTCCATCATCGTTTTCGAAGAAAAAGGGTCAAATCACATCTCCGGGCCAGAGAGTGCCCTCTTCGTTGGTGAAGACATTTTTTTTCGAGAAATCACCGTCCACCACCTGTTGTTCCAGCAACTATTCGACGTTTTGAATAATAACCTGGCCTCAGTTGTTGTGTGAGCTAGACTTTATATGGATGTAGGTTTCACATTGAAAATACGCCATAATATGCCGTAAGACAGTCCTTATTCCTGAAAACGACGAGGAATCGGCACATTCGGTTCTTTGACCACATTTTCACTTACAGCAGCGATATTATAATAATTACGAGTGAAACGATGATGGACATGCCTTACAATGTCTGCGACCAATTCAGTCTCTTCAAATTTTGCCAACTGACCGCGTAGTTGGAGGATTATGTAAACCATAGTCTTCTCTTAAAGCACGATATGTGACTGTGGCAGAATCACCATTTTTGTAATAGGTTTTAACAATTGTTATGAGTTGTGCGATAGTTAAGCGATCCATATGAGTAAAAGTCAGACTTTCAATTAAAAAAAAATGTTTTAAGAAATTAGTATGACAGATGTCAAATTCCAGCCATAGCCCATAAAGAAATTACCATTTTGATAAAAAATAAAGACAAACAAAACTTTATTAATTTTGCAATATCTCTTCCTTCATTTGTGGAAGATATGCCGCATATTAAATACATTAATTTTTCTGTTAAATATTTTAGCCGTTCTTGATCATCTATGCACAGGGCGCATTTTATTTGTTCTACCGATATTTTGGAACATACTAGAAAACTTTCATATAATAAGATATAGAGCTACAAACTTAATAAATAGGAACAAATGCCCTTAAATTCCGGATGTTACCAAAATGTTGCTGAACATTTTTTGTTAAATGCTTAACGAGCAAAATGTAAAATAAAAGGTTTTTTCCTGAATTACTAGAAGTTGGAACTTGGTTTAGTGCGGCATCTCTTCCCACGCGTCAGAACTACTTTATGTCAATTTAAAATATTTAACCGCTGTTGTATTTGGCTCTTTTTTATATTATTTTGTTTTGAATTTATATTTAATTAGGTTTTACCCGCGACTTTTTTCGCATTAGATAGTTTTATTGAATAATAGTATGAAAAAACCTGAGCTGTATTTTTTTGTAGGCCATACTAAGTGTGATTGTCATAGGATAGGTTAGGTTAATGTATTTTAAGAAGAAAATAGGATACTGCAGTACATTTTTATATACGACGTTTTTTGTTTTCCCTTCCTTGGCCAGAACGTAAAGATTTTGTGGGTTTGAGACTCTTGAGCAAGCTACATATAATTGTCCATGGAAAAAACAGTTTTTTTTTTTCAAAATTTACACCTGCAACTTTCAACGTTTGCCTTGAGCTTTATTTATTGTTATTGCAAATGATGCTTGCAGAGGACACTCCATTTTTTTCAACTGAAACGGCAAATTGGTTTAAATTATCGGAATTCGGGTAGTTAAAACATTTGTTCCTTTAGCTATTCCAGTCATATTATAATATTTCGTCCTAGGTGGGTAATCCGTAGCCGTGTAACATTACATAACTTTGGTCAAGATTTCTTATTAACAGGACTTGAACACCAACCTTCAATCTTATTTAATGAGAAAGCGAATCTCTATGGGGTATGATGTTACTTGCTCCGTATCCATAACGTTGTATACTGAGAGGTATTCGACGATATCTCCCTCCACGCCCGACATAATTTGTTCGTTTATCTGACTAACTATCTCAATAGTTAGAGCTAAAATTGCCCTCTCACATAACCACTCCCGATTGCCCATATTTATTTTCAGGTTTGGATAGACGTAGGTTCTTTTTAATTCATCTGTGTTACAGACAATTTGAAAGAATTCAACTCAATGTAATCGAGCCGTTGAGGTCAAAAGTAACTCATGTTCTTTTCTAAGTCTCAAACTATCTCCTTACCAAATTTCATTTAAATCTGTTTAGTACTTTAGGCGTAAAAGCGTTAGGAATACTTGATGTCGCATTTGTATCTCGATGGCTGTGTTCGTTAAGTAGTTCTGCAATTGGAATCATAATTTTTTTAATCGGAAAAAATAAATCTGTTACTGTTGATATTATTTAGTTTTGGACTAACTGGGCTTATTTTGCAAGAGAAAACAAAAGAAAAGATAGTTAAATTTTGCTATGTTTCCAACAAAGGTTTATCTTAGTTTAGATTAAATAAATCCTTTTGGTGTTTCCACCGCACATGTAGATTTAAAAATGATTAAGTTTGAAAGCACTTTCTAAAATGCAATTGGAATTTTGAAGTTTCTCATGAAGTGGAAGTGAGATAGTTTGAATCGTGTTACATTCTATAAGAATATAAGAATACGCTACCTATTATTCCAAGTGCATTTTTTTTTTAATTTGATTATTTGATAATTCGAAAACTATATTTTTTGTACACTTTCATGTAAAAAAACTGACCATAATGCATTATCTGTAAAACCAACTCCTCCCCATAGGTTTTTCTTCACAAATTTTGACTAGACTCCTATCCCCGACCAGAATAGAGTCGATTCAAACTCATTTCAACTCGATTCAGGTGTAAAAAGAATTTAGGCGAGCTTCAATCACGCTTCAACACCAGATGTTAATGCAGTATTCTACGAACAAACCACCTTCTTGAAGTGTTTATATAATGTCAAAGTTGCAATTGATAAATTAACTTTTTTTATAGAATCTCAATTTCCAGATGTTTTCTTACAATTTCTTCTTGAAAATTTTCCATTTTATTAGTTAGTTATTTTTGCTGAAGTTAATTTTTACTTTTGATTTTTTCAAAATTTTCTTCTATTTATGTTTTTTTTTATTATTATTCTGACAGGTCTTCTTTCAGTTGTACCAATTTTTAAGTATACAAATTATTCTACTGCTGATGGTTTTTAATGGGATTGTGTTTATCCATGAAATAAAAAATTGTTTTAAAATATAGGCCCAACATTGAGTTGCTTTATGTTTCTTGGGTACACTACAGGATTTTTAGGTAGGTTTAAGGTTGTGCAAACCAAACTATTAAAAGTTAAATAATTTGTAATTGTAATACTAACTACACAAAATTAGTAAAGACTGAATTTTGACTCAAATATCTCCAAAATAAATGAAAGTATTAACTTCAAAATTATTAAATTTTTTTAACAATAAGTTAAAAAACGGTAATTTCCTTCCTTTGTAAGCAGTCTTATTTTGCTATCTATGTGTTGAAATTTTTAATGTTTAACAAAATTATAGTGGATACCTTTTTTTCAAAATTACAAAATGGATGCCAACCAAAAACGTGAGTACAAAGAAAGATATTGACTTCAAACTTTTTAATGTTACACATAATGTTTATCTATTTAAAAAAAAACTCTTAGAAATATTGGAAGACGGGCAAGAATGGAAATTTATCAGTGTGGGTAGCATTCCAGTTTCTTTTTTAATTTGTTTTCTTATAGAGGTCTGAAGTCAACTATTAAGTCGACAATATTCTTACTGAAGGATTTACTGAAACGTATTTTATTAATTTCGGTTAAACTTACATAAGTTTTAAACACTTCGTAAATGACATACATGTCGAGATGAATATAAACTAGTGAAAAACTATCGTATTGCATTTTACTTGGAATAACAGTCTACAGACGAGATATCTACTCGAAATAACTTCCCTTCTCTTCCATGTTTTTACTCGTTTTAATTTCTATTCATATCTACAATTTTTTTCTTGTGTGAATAGTGGAAGCATAATGTGAAATTGATAGAAGAAAATCAATCTCATCTTTAACAATATACTTATACACTATCTGCTTGTTAAAATGCATTTCTGAATTCAATTAATTTTGTTCATTAAAACTATCAATTGCTCGTACAGAAACATTTTATTTTCAATTACTTTCCTTCTTAACGGAAACTACTTATTATTACAATTAGCTCAAACAGTTTCCCCCATTCTGCCCTTGTACTTTCTTATTGGTTGTAATATTTTCCCTTGTATCGAAGAAAAACCACTTCGAAGAAAAAAACATAATATTTTCTTATCCGCCTATCCACTTAAAAAACAATTGAGAATTAATATAACTTCCCATATCGGAGCGCATTAGAAGAAGCCCCACCATTTAACTGTTTATCGACGTCCGAAATTAGAATTACATAATTATGTAGTTTTTTCCTTCTTTTGTTTAATTATGTCAATTGCCAATATGCCCAAAATGCCTTCTCGAACAAAGGACAAGACTACTACTACTATAAAGAGTGCTGAACAAACAAAATAAAATGATCCATTTTTGTATTTATCATAACAACTCGGAAGCATGTCAAGTATCAAAAAATTATACTTAACATACCGTGAGTTGTGTTGTAAAACCCCATAGCTTTGAAATTTGTTTCTTTTTCTTGTTTTTTTTTTATTTTATTTTAGTTAGGCGAGGTGTATCAGGTTCCATCCCTTTGTGAAACAAAAAATACCCCATCAGCATATAAACATTATAGGTGAAGGCAGAGGTATATCTATGGATACAAAAGTATCTATAGGTATATTATTTCACCCAAAACTTTATTATATCTATCTATCGGTTGGGTATACGAAAAACGAAAAACGAAATACGATACCTTCCTACATATTTAGCAAACTTTAGCTCCTTTGCCATTTCTATAAATATTTCTAATACATATTTTCATTTTTATTTTTCTTCCTCTAGCTGCTGATTCTGGTTCGGGTGTAGTTTTGCCTGTTCTTTGAGGGAAGAGGTATGATTTTGGGGGGTCTGTTGGATATGGTATAGAGGACAAATGTATTCCAGGCACGCATAGGCTCGTTTGGCAAACGTGCCACCGAATGAATTTCATCCGAAGCAAATACAAATATTGGACCTTAAAAAAAGGAGGAAAGAACCCAAGAAGCAAAAAGAAATACCATTAAGACAACGATACTTGTGACGACAAATGACAACCAGGGGAGGATAGGGAGGCAGCCCACCAGGAATAGAACGACCGACGAACGACGGGCGACGGCCGACGATGATGAGGTAAATATGCAATATACATATGTGAGGTATAGATATAATGTATAAAATATGCAATATAAGGACGCAAGTGTATGGTTTCTGTTTTTAGATACGTGGGATTTAAAGTTTACCTTTTGAATACCAACAACACAACAAAAAAGGAGCACTGTCGTTACGAATGAAGAAGGCATCAACTTATAGACCATAGATACAAACATAATATTGTATGCAATGTTTGAAGATATACATATTACCAAAATATATTTATGTAGCTAACTAAAATGTTTATTTGAAAGAAAATTCTTGTATGAAAGTTGGTATATTGGTTATTGGCCCATGCAAATGAACCTACAGTCGACGAACTTTTTAAAGAGACCCGCACTTAGTAATTAAATTGCTTCGTTATTTGGATATTTTATTGGTATTAAAATAGCTTAATTTTAGAAGAGCTATAGGCTGTAAATTAGCTTTCACTAAGTATCATCACCAAAGATTAAGATTAATAATGAGACGAGCCCTAAAGAAACTTTTAATAGTCTCGTAAAAATTTCAGTTTTGCTCCCTTCATATTGAAAATTATTGTAATTGGTCCGATTTGTCAAATTTAAAATTTTGACATTTCTCGACAGTTCAAGGTCCCTAGAGTCGTAATAAATGATTTTTATAAAGATGTCTGTGCGTGCTCTCTAGAAAATTGCGTGAGCGGTTATTTTACCATAGCAGTTTAAAAACAAGGTGATAATTTCGGTTTGCCCTAAATATCTTACGAACCAAAAACGCTAGAGACATGAATTAAATTTTATATAATATATTGTAACGTGATACCAAACAAGTATTTTTTTTATAAAAAATCCAATTAACAGTTTTATTTATAAATCAAACAAAATTTGTCACCTCGAAAATTTTACGAATACAAAATGATTTTTTCTCCAAATTTTGAGAAAAATGGAATTGACAATTTTTTTATAAAAAAAACTTAACAAAAATTACTCAAAGCTGGTAAAAATTCAATTTCTACTCAAATATCTCTTCAAAAATTTGTGATTTTGGCTTTCAACTGATTTTAACTTATAAGAAATATTGTTTTCAACATTCGCAAAAAATGTGAGAAAAATCGAATCGACAGTAGTTTTTTAACAAAAAATAAAAACCTAAACAAAAAAATTAATAAAAGTTAATAAAAATTGATTTCGACTCAAATATCTTTTCAAAAATTTAGGATTATGGATTTCAACTAATTTTAACTTATACCAAATATTGTCTTTAACATTCAGTAAAATTTTGAGAAAAATCGAATTGACAGTTTTTTTACAAAAAAATAAAAACTTAGCAAAAAAACAAAATAAAACTTGGTAAAAATTTACTTTCGACTCAAATAGCTTTTCAAAAATTAAAAATATTGTTTTCAAACTTTTATAATAATGTTGGAATAAATCGAACCAAAAAAAAAATCAAATGGGGTGGCGCAACAGTCCGTTGTGAACCAGGGCCTAGTGACTTACAACTCTCAACCATTCCTGTGTGCGAGTACTGTTGTCAGGAATGGAAGGGACCTACAATTTAAGGCCGAATCCGAACGGCTAGTTTGAGAAAGCACTTTTTCATGACAAGAATTACTCTTGGAGAATTTGTCAATTCCTCGCAAGAGGCAGTACCCGCGAAAATTATTTTTTTTTTTTTTAAATTAAGGTGGCACAGGCAGGGATTGAACCCTAGACCCCTTGCATGACAGTCCAACGCACTAACCATCATGCCACGGGTACTACCAACGAACCATTTTTTCATAAAAAAAATAAAATCTACAAGAAATATTACGCAAATTTGGTAAAAATTTATATTCGGTTCTTGATATCTCTCAAATCAATGTCATTCATTTAATTTATAAAAATTTAAGAAATGCTAAAAAATTGGTAACAATTTGTTTTCGAATAAGAATCTATTTAACAAAACTAAATTGTTTCTTGATATAAAAAATATTGTTGGCAATTTTAAAATTTTTAGGAATAATTTAACTAACAACTTTTTTTACCCAACACGAAAACCTACAAACTTCTGAACAAGACAAATCGACAGACGGGATGAAAAGTTACCAGTGTTGCGACCCACACTCCCAGCCTCTTTTTTAACATAGTCTCGTCTCGGTCTCGGCCTAGCTTTTTCTCATCAGTTGTTTTATCTGAAGTCTCGTCTCATTTTATCCCGTCTCGCCTATGTAAGTCTATGAATGCGGGGAGCCGTGAATGCGGCAAAAAGGAAGTTGTAATCGCTTGACAGCTTATGCTTTTATTTCACGAATCGGAGAAGAATTAATACAGCATATTAAGAATATCCCGAAAAGACCGATCGGCAAATGTCCGTACAAAATATAGTTTCGCCCTTTTGAAAAGATATATAAGTCGAAAATCAGTTTTGACGAAGTTTTAGCAATGTTTATTTCAAGTTTTTTACTTTTTTTTCGTCATCTTGAATTTTAACAAAATTTTACTGAATGTTGGAAAAAATATTTGTAGTTTGAAAATAATATCTTAGATTTTTGAAAAGATATTTGAGACAAAAATCAGTTTTTACCAGGTTTTAGTAATTTTGTTTAGCTTGAACAGATTTTTCAAATATTGTGGGTTTTAGACACTATTTTAGTAAAAATAAGCAATAAAATAGTTAGTCGCAGATTTGCCTTTGATTGATTTTATTTATCATAAATCATTGTTTTCTTTAAGTTTAACTTAATAAGTTTATGGAATCGATAGAAAGTTTTTTAAAAAGTCTTCTAGCCATCTAGGTCATCTTTTTCTTTTAATCAATATTTTCAGCAATTAACTTTAAAAAGACATTGAAAAAATAACTTAGAGGATTAAAAAACTTTTCCTATACCGTTTTTATGAATTTAAAATTCAATAAAATGTCAATTGATAGAAAATAATATTTTGACAGGAGACTTAACAAGGTTTAATAATATCCTAGGACTATTTAAGTATTTTATGAATAACTACTATTTTAAAAAGATGATTTTGTAAATTTTTTAACATTTTAAGTGAATCACTAAGATCTAACTTAAGTAAAAATCAGACAATGAAGCTCTCAGTCAATTTTTAAATTTTAAACTTCTGAGTTCCTGACATTTTAAATTGATTATGAGCGATTTGGAAACAAGGAAATCTAATACACATAGTATTTTAACTAAAGGCCTTTAGTGACGTAACGAAGGACAAAGTAGTGATTGCGATCAGAAGCGATGCTGATGGCACAATTTTGTCTGATTGTTGGAAGTTGGTCAAGGTAAAGATCTGAGGTGGAATTTTTAGCAATTTGAATGAGCTTCCAGGATCATTTCCTTCCATAATCGATGGGGGTTAGCATCAAGGTCATGTCAAACTTATGGTTTGTGGTGATCAGAGGTATTGTGACAAGCTTGCTGTCAGCTGATTAGGTGAAATTTGACCAGGTGCGAATCTTGAGGTTGTTACTAAGGAAGATTGAGAGCCAGCTTTTGGTTTCGAATCGAACCTCCTAGTATCGTATCGAGGACATGCTTGAAATGATCAAAGTGTGCAATTCATCCTTCACGACTCATTAATAGAAAGAATTTATTTTATTTTTAGATGTATTACGTATTTATCAATTTGTGTTTATTTTTTACATATTGTTTTTTTTTTTTTAATTTATTTATGTAAAACATAATTTCTTATTTTAACGCTTTTAATGTTTTGTACATTTTATTGTTTACCTATTTACATTTTTATTTATATTGATTTAACGTAAATTGTTGTTTGTTGTTTTCATTTGTTTTTAATAATATGAATCAGTTTTGTTTGTATTTTTATTTATATATCCGTATTTTTCATGTAAAATGGTCATAGCTTTTTATTTAAACCCAATCAAATTCTATTTTAAATTTTAAACTCTTATTATCAAAACCTTTTTAAGTGCTTAATTTATTTTGCTAACAAAAGTATCCATGTTTATTGAGTTAAGCGCCAAAATATGATTTAAAACAATTTTTAACATAAAATGATTTGCTTTTTAAAATATTTCGCAACATCTTTTGTTGGTTTTCACCGTAAGTTGACTTGAGGTTGATTTTTTGTATTCTTGCCAATTGTTTTTGATTACAATATTGACAAAGAAAAAAAAAGTTTTTAAATTAAGCAAATGTTTTTTGATTGGAGTGAACATAACATTTTTGTTGGACATTTGACCAGAAATACTTTAGAATAAAAAGTTTGTTCTTATAAAACTAAAAAGGAGTAACAGAGAACAAAACGTAAACTACACAGTTATTTATGAGTTCTAATTATGACAATAAAAGTTTCTTTAAAAATATTTAAGACTATCTCATTGCTGCTTCTATACAATAAGTTGGTTCAAACGTTTTACTAAGCCTTATTTCTTCACAAACTGTTGCTTCTTAATAACTCACAGCTAGCAAGAATAATTTATAATAATGTTTTTAAAATACTTTCAATAAAAATTTCATGTAACCTAATTTCACGTCACTCACTGTATTCTCATACCTTTTGGAATACAAACTTATTTAGCAAAGGGTGGATGGTATGAGAAATCCAAAAAAAAAACTCCCTTTAACTACCTCCATTTTTCTTCCTGGCTCAACTTCTGACCCATGAAGATGGTTATTTATGTGAAATAACTGAGACCTTAATACCTAAACACACATACCAACTCCTGTATATATCTTTCCATTTATTAAAGATGGGCACAACAGTTGTTTTAGTCCTGCAGAAGGTGCTGAATAGGATTTCCTCTTGCAAAAGACATCAGGAAAAGGAGAGGAAAAATAAAATACTTATATTTTTACCCATCATCATACTCTATACAGGAAGGTTATGCATGTACCCTTAAATGTACCATGGTATTAGACTACAAGTGTTTTTTTCTCCTCCATTGGATTATGGAACAATATCATGAATTCTTAAATGATCAAATTTCAGCGTCAGCACAGGGGCTATATGTATAGCCTATAGACCTATAGAGCTATGGCTACCTGATGGAATCATATATTTCATTGGGGGGGCATTGAAGCAACAAATTTTTCCCGAATGATTCTCCAGCTCTCCTTTGTCTTGTCATTTCCTACCGAATGATAATGAAACAATTTGTTTATCTCGATGGACTTATTTTGGGTAAATCTAAAAGCAAAATAAGCCCTTGGAATTACAAAGTTTCTTACAGACGATATGCGATATGGTAAAAGACAATCGACTAAAAGTCCAGAGAGATAAGACGAATAACGGGGCTGAGATCGAGGTGGAGGCATAGAGAAACAATATCATGTTCGATTGGGACATCAGCTTCAACCTTTATTAAAGTAATTAAAACGCTTTGCTCTTGACATACCAATCTTTGTATATACTTGAAAAAAGGGAGCAAAAAGGATCTGCAATTAGAACACCACAAGTATAAGGATAATACCTTGGTAATAGGGGTGCGATAAAGGATTGTACGTATGAAGGTATTCGAAATATGTCACATCAACTTCCAAAGCAACAGCAGCTAGCTATGGAAAGTATTATTTTATATTAAAACCGCGCTGTCGAGAACCTTCGAAGCTCTGAAGAACGAAGCATGATGAAGAATTTATTCGTTTTAATAAAATGAAAGCATTTGTCTCTGGGTGTTGTTGAAGGTATAAAGTCTATAATATCTCGATGAAAATGTGTCCGTGGCCGTAAATGTCAATCGAATGTAATTGGATGTATGAGTTATGAGCTATGAATGATATACTCGTAAGGCTAAAGTGCTATTTGGGAACTCCTGTTGATTGTGATGGCTGCGATGGTGTATATCGTATCTCTATATACATATGTATATAGAATGTAGGTTAATGTTCTATAAAATTAAACACATTTTGCTGTGAAATGTAAATGTTTTGAATTGGTTTATGGTGTTTTATTTAACATAAGCGATATACATCATACTATACAAAAGAGGGCTGTGTTGTAGGCCTAAAGGGCAACATGTCGTGTAATTAAGTACAAAAATTCATTTCTTAAGATTTTATGGTTTATTTCGAATGTTAATTGAGAAAGGCGAGACTTTAATGAATTATTCTGGTTTAGGTAAATATAGATTTGTCTTATAGTTTTGTTCTCAATATTCAAATTTATACCTACCTCTATTTTGGATATGGGAAAAGTTAAAATAGGTTTGGTGAGAAAGGGACCGTGAAATGTAATAATGATATGAATAAATAACAATTTTCAAAGATAGTAATTTATTTTTATTTCTATTTAAGAAAGAATTGGTTGGGGAACATCACAGAGCTATAATGGTTTATAAAATGGCTGTTGAGTCTTAATCTATATTTTAAATCCTTATTTGATAGTTAAACATTTTTTGTTTTTTAAATTCAGCACGACAAATTACATTATCTTAAATTATGTTTGTTAAAGAAAAAGAAGGATAGTTTTCATCGAGCTTAGTTAATTTTGTTGAAACCTTTTGCTTGCAACATTAGATACGTTAATAAAAGTTTTATTTGAAATTAATGAAGTATTTATTTTTGTTTAATTTATTGCTCAACACCTAATGTAATAAATACAATTTTGTAACAGTAGGAAAGAGCAATGTAAGTAGAATACGATTATTTGCATATTCTACTTTACCATTTATGCCTTCGTTAAAAGTAATGAAAATTGAGACATGCATATATACTTCTTTCCATTAGATTTTTCTTAAAATTATTCCATATTTTAACAACGTTTTAACTATTTTATTTGAAAAATAGGTGAACATTTTGGTTAACCCTAAATATCTTACGAACCAAAAACGCTAGAGACTTGAATTAAATTTGATAGAATATATTGTAACGTGATATCAAAGAAGTATATTTTTTGAAAAAAAATCCATTTAACGGTTTTTTTTTTATAAATAAAAAAAACTGAAAAAAAAATGTGCCACCTCCAAAATTTTATGACTAAAATATGATTTCATCTCCAAAACAATTTTGTGCAACGAAAAATTTTACAAAAAATGTATAAAAGTTGGTAAAAATTGATTTTCGACTCAAATATCTTTTCAAAAATTGCAGATATTGGCTTTAAACTACTATTATCTTTCAAAAAATATTCAGTATAATTTTGAAAACAATCGATTTTACAGTTTTTGTACAAAAAATTAAAATCCTAAAAAAAATTTACAAAAGGAGGTAAAAATTGATTTTCGACTCAAATATCTTTTTAAAAATTTGAAATATTGGCTTCAAACTAATTTTAATTTATGAGAAATATTGTTGCCAACATTAGATAAAATTTTGAAAAAAATCAAATTTATAGTTTTCTTACAAAAAATAAAACTCTAAAAAAAAAAATACTAAAACTTATTAAAAATTTACTTTAGACTCAAATAGCTTTTCTAAAATTAAAAATATTGGCTTTAAACTTATTTTATTTCACAGAAAATATTGTTTAGATATTCAGTAATTTTTATATAAAAATCCAACAGTCCGTTTTTTCATAAAAAATAAAATCTACAAAAAATAGTACTCAAATTTGGTAAAAATTGATACGAGTACATATAGACAAACCTTAAAGCTAGACAAATCGACAGACGGGATGGGAAGTTATCAGTGTCGCATCCCAGCCACTTTTTTGGCAAAACAAATAATCAAGTTGGAAATAAATGCTGACTAGCAGAAAAATCAACTTAAAACTATAAAACTCTTCTGCTAGACGATTGCTATTCCCCTCAAAGCTTCATTGGGTTAACATTTAACAACAACATTGGCCACTCCGTATTTCTTGAGTATTTAAAATAAATTTAAAAGCGCACAGACAAGACCATCCATCCCCTACTGTAATTCAACAGATATTTTTAGATTTCTATACTTTCCAGATCTTTCTGGAAGGATAGGGCATTCCTGGAAGAAGAATAACAACAACTAAAATTAAGCATCACATTCCGACTATTCAATCATTGTATCGTGATCCAGGCGGAACTATTGGTTATTAATGAAGACTTTTCCCGGCTTAAAGAAAACGTGATATCAACATCTGATAGTCATGGCAACTATCAAATCTCTGGACTTTGTCTCTACAAACTCTATAACTCCCGTCTGTCGATCATCTCTTATGGAGATGGTACAACAGTTTAATATTCACCTTTGCTAGGTGATGGGCCATGAAGACGTTCCAGGAAATTACTATTCAGATGAGCTCGCCAGAAATTCTACATATTAATGGCTACATGTAAACTATTGCTAATGTAAGATGCTATGAAGAAGGAATATGTCCTACACTACATGTAAAGCGATCAAGGTGCTTGCTATCTCTATGCAGATCGCATATTTAAACTCGATAATCGGTGTGAAAACCAGGTACTGTCTAGGAAAGGCTAGCTTGAATGACTTTTGCAGAAGCTTTATCAATGAGGAAAAGGAGGGAACAGTTCTTCAATTCCTCTGTACATGCCCTGCTCTAGCTCAAAAACGCTAGAATTACCTATTAATTACCTATTTTTCAAAAGCCATCTAAATGATCTTAATCATATCTACATAATCCGTCTTTCACGTTTTGTAAGGGACTCAAACTCGATGCATTCAGCTTTGAGGAGAGCTGGAAAATGCATGTGTTATCACAAATGGCCATTAAACTGGCCTAAGTGTTTGCTACGCCATCGCGGAAAGCCACTAACCTTACCTAACCCTACCAAATTGGAATGACACCACAATGTATAGTGAAACATTAAATTGGAGCGAATAGCTTAATTGGTTAGTGAGATATTTGGGGCCAGACAAACTTTTTGCTTTTAGTGGTTTTTTTTTCAAGGTCTTTTCTGAATACCTCGATGTTTTTTGCTTTTAATGGTTTTTTTCAAGGTCTTTTCTGAATACCTCGATGTTTTTATTTGTATAACAAAAAACATATTTTAAAGTCGATATCTCTTCAGGTCCTTGAGATATGGCAATTGAAAAAAGGTTTCTCCACTTGTGTCTCTTGGACAGAATTTGATAGATAGTTGTAAAGATTAAAGTTGACTGAAACAGTTGCAATTTTTGAACGTGACCGCTGGTGTTACATGTCTATCATAAGCTTACTTCTAATTAATAAGCAACGCTCTAGCCATTAGCTAATTGAACTCCTTCCCACATCTGTATTTCACATGAGAATCCTTATCAGTTTACTCTATTGCGATGGTAAATATAGATATTCTTTTTCAGCCACACTGTACGAATGTGGAATATTTTACCTAGATCAACATTTCTCATTTATTGCAATATGCAGGCATTCAACACCAATGTTGATCGGTATCTCCTATTTAAACACATCGCTTTCCCTAATTCCTCACACTTTGTTTATTTATTTTAAGGGTAGATATTCATTAAGTGCACGCACAATTTGAAACACATTTTACAACTTCCCAAAATATATAGTTTCTAATTGTATATATTTTGTTATCAATTAAAAAGTCAGATTTTCTAATTTTACTTCAATTTCTAACTTGAGTTTCCTCTGAAGCATCTAAATTTACAATTTCAAATAGAGATTATTTGTGAAAAATGTAAACTTCTCTTATGTGTTTAAATCAATATTAAAGTCCTTTAAGGAAATAAGGACCTTAAAGCTTACTTCCCCAACCATATCTCTGAATATGTACATTCATATATACAAATTTAACTACCTACCTTACTTATTTTTTTAAAATAGCATAATCATCTTTCCACGCAATATATTTTCAAAATTAGAATTTTCATAAATACATTTATTTGAATTTCTGTAGTTATGAAGGTAACATTATACCAACGTATACCTAAATATTATAATTTGTTTTTGCTGAATATAATTTGAGAAATTTACAAAACGTAAATGGACTGTAATATATAATCAGAAAATCATAGAGCATGCTATACTCAAGAGAAATCCTCCATAATCATCACAGCCACAGCCAACGTCAACAAAGTCGTCGTCGTTGTCGTCGATGCTGCCGCCAGGATTCTTTTGCATTTGGGAATACATTTGACTAAAAAAAAAACTTCAACGAAAATCCCTTCTAAGCATATCATTTGCAAAATTTCCATTCACCCTCCTTTATTATATCATTATGGATGTACATATATTTCTTATCTTTGTATAAATATGTATGCGATCTTTGCATTTTTCTTGTCTCGTCGCATTGTCAAACAAAGAGAACTTTTCATTATTTTATCTTTGGAAAATATAAAAATGTCTCAGTTCAGGGACGATTTTTGGCTTTTGCAAAAAAACAGATATACGTAGATTTTAAAAGTCACAGAAACGAATTCACTTCAAAAATACAAATCATATCTACATACATACGAAGTTGGTTTTTATATTTTTGTATTCAAAAAGAAAGGACAAAATGGCTGAGAAAAATAATAAGATTTTTGTCTCCAAAAGTTATTTGTTTCATTGCATTCAAAACAAAAACCACTGAACGAGAACTTCTCAATTATCTAAGTGAGGTAGTTGAAAGTTGAGATTCTGAATATTAAATTGTCAAATAAATTACAAAATTACAGCATCTAGTATAGCAGCAGCTACATCTACTATATATTTAAATATATGAACAAAATCATGGTGATGAAAATAAGAAAACTTTTTCTTCTTTATTTCAAAAGTTACAATATACGACGTATATAGTAAGGAGATTTGTAATAGATATAGGAACATGTACTTTATGCACATAAAGGTATATATCTCACCTTAGCATCTAATCGTCAAAGTTTTCTCTTCGTTTTCGACAACTTTTCAAATATAGGAAGTATATATAGGTAGGAATGTTCCGTTTTGATTATCATCAGCAAAAGACGTCATACCTACGACGAGGACGACGTTTCGGAAAATATACGAGTCCATTATGTGATTTTATCTTCCACCGCATACAAACATCAAAAAACAAAAACAACACAAAATAATTGCGTAAGACTTACATCTTTATGAAAAAGAAAACAAAGCTCTTTAATTTAGCTTCTATATAAGAAAACAGGGAAAAATCAATATACTGCCCCAAATCCGGTACTCACAATCTGTATATTGGTTTCCTGCTCGAACAAATTATTCTTTCCAACATTTTGTTATTTCAATCCGAACAAAAGGAAAATTTAAAATCAAAAATCAAAATAAAAGAAAATCGAATTCTCACAACAAATCATAGCCCATCTAGACAACTAGAATTGTGACGCTGAGGCTGCTATGAAGAGGCCATTGTATTTTGGTTCCGTAATGAGATGAAATTGCATTTCAAACAACGACTTAAACAACCGCATATTAAAAATAAAAATAAAAATAACTCGTCGATACAATAAAATGAAAGTCGAACATCGCATCAACGACACCATTTCTACTTATGTTCGTATAAAGAGAAAAATCAATAAAATCTCAATTCATATGGAAAATCAGTCCCGCATACGCGTGTAGATACATTTGTATATATTATAAACGTCCAATGCGTTGCGCAGTACATTAAGTTTTCACTGTCTCGTCCCGGAGCCTCAGCTGAAGTGGAGGAGTTTAGATTGGACTTGGTGATTGGTGATATATCTGGTGTATGGTCGTTAAACTACATAGGTTTTAATATAGTACAAACAAAATGCATTCTTAAGCATGTGCGAAATAACATTTTTAAACACTTGTGGGCAGTTTTCCAAGCGTTTTAATTAAAATATTGGCGCTTAGCCGAGGGTAACCATCCATGAAATGCGGTTTGATGGCCTTTGTTTGTATATCTTTTTGTGTGTGATTTGCTGGTGGAATAATTAATTGGCATTAAATCTTTATACACATGTTTATTATATGCGTATATATACCTAAGGGTATATGGTATGATAGCGTGTTTGTTTGTCATTCAATTTGTGATTTGTTTGTTTTCTTTTGTTTTTATAATGTCTAGCTATAATATTATTAAATATATGCTTTGATTTTTGTTGTTTTTAATTTAAAAAAACTATACAAAGGCATACATGCATATAGATACATTAACAAAACTGAAAACATTTCAAATTAAATATTTAATTAAAATATATTACTCTCGTATTCCTTTTTTGTTGGGTTAAAGTAGGAACAATCATTTAGCTTGTTTTGATGAAAATTATAATACATAATTATAATGTTGATTAAAAATTATTGCACTTTTAATTGAATACAAAATGATAGCATGTAGGTTTAAATGTGCGTCAAAAATTAAATTAAAATGTTGAAAGAGAAGGGTTATTAGCGAAGAACCAGACTGAGTCCATCATAAATGCAATATAAATTTTAACTCAGCTGCGTGTGGGTCAAAAGTCAGACTAATTCTTGTTGATTATGCACAGGTCTATTATTTATGGATTTTAACCCACTCAACAAATCTCGTGTCTACGTGTTGTAATGCAAAAATTTTGATTTGAAATTTCTATACATGCCAAGATTTGGAGTATACAGGGTTTTCGGAGTCAAGTAGTCGTGGGGTGCACAACTTGGGTTAAAAACTTTTGTATTTCAAACAATATGTCTTGCATTTGTTCAACAAGAGTAGAGCGAAATGCTCTTAAGATTCGGTGTAATAACTGCAATATAGTTTTTCATTTAAAATGTTTTAATTTAACAATCCGTGCAAAAGAGTTCATGAAAAAACAATATTGATTATCGTTGTGAGTCTTGTAGTAAATCAAGGCAAGAATATCTTCGTTTTTCGCCACCCCGATTAGTTACGAATAATCCTGCAAAAAGAACAACGGACTTTGATTCTGCTGATTTACATAGTGCAAAACAAAAACAAAAACACCAAAATATAGCTCCACTAGCACCACATAAGCCATCGTCAACATCTGTACTGCCACCTCCATCGTTGCCTGCTACTGCCAAGCCCAGTGAAAGCAACAACAACTCCACCTTTAAATGTTCTGAAGCTTGTTTCAGAGATAACTTTCTGTCTTGAAGTTTCTTTTTCTCACTTTTTTACTCTTTTGAAATCTACAGATCTATTCAAAATCTAAATAATTCCTTTTTAACTACATTTAACGGTTTTTCAAATAATTTTATTTAAAACAATAAGTCTTAATATAGTTGATAACTTACTCACCTTATTTAACAAGAGTATTTATCAAGGCATTTTCCTGGACAGTTTAAAACTAGCTGAGATTACTCCAATTTTTAAAGAAGGGAATAGAAAAAGGATTTCTAATCATAAACTTATTTCTATTTTACCGTTTTTTTTTGTTTTAATGAAAAAGTTGTGAAATCAAGAGTTGTAAGCTTTTTAGAGAGTTTCGCTTTACGTTTTTCAATGATAAGCATTTTCAGTTTAGAGCTGGAAATTCGACGGAAGATGCGCTCTTAGCTCACTGTAGTCTAATTTATGAAAGTTTGAACCAAAACAAATTAACATGTGCTCTATATATCGACATAAAAAAACCTTTCGATACAGTGGACCATAAAAAATTATTAAGAAAGTTAGAGAACGCTGGATTCCTAGGCTTTATGCCAAATATGTTTGTTAAAAATAGAAAACATATTGTTAAAACAGGTGGCAACTTCAGTGAAGTAAAAAATATAAACATAGGAGTTCCGCAAGGTACTGGCTTATGTCCAATTTTATATCTTATTTATATTAATAGTATATTTGCTATTAATTTAAAAGATAAAGAAGTTGGCTTTGTTGATGATATAACGTGTGTTTATTCTAGTCCACTTTGCTTGATTTGTTTTCAGACATCAATCATAACTTAGAGTTATAAGGACATTGGTTTGGCATACATGTTGTACCTCCGCAGATATACAAGCTAATGCGTTGCTAAATAATTGCTCTCTAATCTGTTTTGTTATTGAATCAGTTACTGAGTATAAATATCTTGCAATAAACAATGACAGTAAAATGGACTGGAAAATTCACACTCAAGCATTATAGAAATACCAATTTTCAAACACTTATATCTTGTTTCATTTGAAAAAAACTATGTTGTAGAACATTTATTGAAACTATTTATAATGAGTTAGCACCCAGTAACGAAAGAAACCTTACCATTATCCAGTGCACACTACTAATCAGTTTTCAATTTCTTTTCCTCAACAGCACCAAGACTTCTTAACTTACGGCTTTTTGAACTACGAAGCATTCGCTCAACTCATTTGTTTAACAAAAACATAAAAAAATGGCGTTTGAGCTTTAATCTGAATGAAATCAATAACATTATCAGGATTCTTATCTAATGTTTAGTTTACTCGTTTTTTCCTCAATTTAAAAATTTGTATTTCTTTATATCTCTTCAAGTGTTCACCTCTCAACATTTCTTAATGTAAAATTATGTCAAATTCTTTTATATCTAGAATTTCTTTCGGTACTTTCGATTCTTGTCTTTGGCAGATTGTACCTTCTTCTTATCTACCAAATGGAAAACAATTAAATATGATAATTTAATATTAGTTTGATAAATTACGTTAATTTTGTTATGTTTAAATTTAAAATGTATAATATACTAGCGGCCCGTCCCGACTTCGCAAGAGAAGACATACATAGGTACAGATATTTAAGTTATAAGCATGCTAACTAAAACGACCAAGAATCACTAAATTAAAACAAATTGTTTGCTTATCTTAAAGACTCCCTGCACACTACGTGGCTGTGGTAATTGTAGGTGCCAACAAAACGTATTGATTTTCAGGAGATCCTACTTGAGAATGTGCCACTTACAATTAGCCGCGGGAAAGCACTATTTTCTTAAGTTGATACAAACATTACTTGAACGGCCGGTACATAAGTAGGTACATCTGAAGCAGTGTGGAGGATATTAGAGTTGTGCCTATTTATGTCTACCCGTGCGAAGCCGGGACAGGCCGCTAGTATTCTATAATATTGTTGAACATTTGTTTGTCATTAATGCTCTTCGCAGCGTATGCTATGAAAGACATTTTATGGCTAATTTGTTTACACCTTCTGTTGGTTTTAATAGGAATTTCTAAAGATTGCTGTAGTAATCTAGTACTAAATATAGCCCTTGTTACTCAGTGATATTGTAGCTTTCTAATGAAAAAAGAATTATTAAAATCGGTCCAGTACTTTTGAGTTTATACATTACATACAAAAATACAAATTTTCCTCTTTATAATATTAGTATAGAGTTAATATTCTATCTTGGTAATAAGAAGAAAAACTCATGCACAACTTTTGCAAATTATTAAATTTTTTTATCAAATTGCGTACTCTGTTGAGAAAGTTCATAGCGCGCTTCTTCTAATTCATGGTGTATTTTTTCAGCAGCTATCCAGACTATTTTGATCGAATTTGGAACGAAATTCACAATGTTAGACATTAAACAACCAACATACTTTTGTAGACTGTGAACTAAGGAAAACATCGTAGCTGCATTAGCCAGAGTAAGTGATGACCGTGAGTTACCGATTTGGCCCCGTTCGCATCAATTGAAACTCTGTTAATCTACTTTGAATAACATTTTCTTAGAGAATTTAGGTGTAATGTCTATCAAAATACAGATGGTGCAAGAACTGAAGCAGAACGACAAGGCCAAATTTTCGGTGAGTCTCTTGACCATTTCTGGTTGAATGGATAAGTGAAAAACAAAACTGCCGTATTTGAAATGAATAGCAGCCAGACACATTGCATCTAGACAAAGTCACTGTTTTGTTGCGAATTATGGGCCGGCTTAAGTAAGCTGGTTAGCAGTTTATTCCATGATTGTAATCAATCTTTGATTACGCCTTTAGATCGTGCAAAAAGAAAGAACTCCTTTCCTTACTATTTTTTGTGGGCTGGATACAGGTTCGTTCACGGAAATAGGGACTACAACAAATTGACTAACGCACAATGTTTAAGAAATACGCCTATTTTGCTAATATTGTATCATTTACAAATAAGTGACATTTTAAGTACTAAAAATACGTCGAGCATATGACGTCCATACAAAATTTGAGTGAACGCGCCGAAGCACTACTTCTAACCAGACATTTGACGGGTTGATAGTTTACCTTCTTCTACCCAACTAAGGTTTTAAAAAACTAGTCAGAATGTCAATGTAACATGAATTATACTGACAGTCGCCGTGTTTAATTGTTTTTTAAGCAATTAAGAACAGATGATCGTTTTTTTTTTGAAACTGCAATTTTGTTTATTTATAAAATCATCAAGGTGAAAATGCACTTTATCACTCATAAATAAAATAAAATCGTCATCCATCTCTTATAATGAGAGCATCAGTAATGCGAATTCTAAACGTTGTTGCCAATCAGTGGATTATAATTGTCAACTTATAAAGATGGACAATCAATTCACTCTTGACGATACGTCGAACGGAGTACAACATCTCTTAGACTTTCTGTATTTTTCGCAGTTTCCACAATACGTACGGGACTAGGTAGCTTTTTGTAATTGTTCCCGTTGTTTGAAAAGCATAGCCCATCTCATAATTGTTTTAAAATCGGTAACCATTGTAATTTCACTACTGATTCATTGTTGTTGAAAAATGCGTACGTACACGAACACACGGTGAATGTGCCTTCACTGCTCCAACATTGAATCATTTATTCGTGGAATACCGGACAAAATGTTGGAACGAGTATGCTAAAATTGGACGAAGCTTGTGGAAGATTTCATGAATTTTAGGGAGAATCAAGGTAAAAAGTTTTTTGTTAATATTGCTGATCGATTGTGAGTTCCTAAATTTTTGTTTCTTTTAATTTTGGTTTTTAATAAATGAAAATTAATTGTTATTTTGACTAAAGTATAGACTTTTGACGCACTTGTTTTTAAATTATGAATTTATAGTTTATTCCGTTTTCGACTTTTGGTACACCTGGATTGATGGACTTTTAAGACTACTAAGTGCATATTTATCAGTTAAAGGTAATGACATTTTTAAATAACTCACATAACTAGGTACAACTAGTCAAATTGTCTTACATAAAGTGAGTGTTAGAGGTTTTTGTCTTTGAATGCACCTTGCTTTTATTAAATTCAACTGGCCGACAAAGCAGAATTAAACTTTGTTAGTTTTGTGATTTAAGAAATCTTATCTTATTATTGGATCAAATAATTAGTGAGAAAATCATTTTACAAGTACTTAAACAACAAAACTAAAAGCTACACTTAACATATGTAATGTATGTACACAAAGATTTTATCTTAAAAGAAAAGATCAAAACATTCAATCTTAACTCCACGGTTTTCAACTTATTATATATATAACTAGTAGAGCTTATATGAAAGATCACTTAACTAGTTATTTGTGTACTAATATGAAAAACAAATGTTGCAGGTGAGAAATTGAAAGTTGCATTTTGCTTTTTAATTTATGAGTGATTTTAATAAATAATTTCGGAAAGTTCAAAGCTCGGAAGTAAAATAAAATGACATTGATGTTTGTAAAGATTATAGTTATGGCTTTAAATTGCTCTTAAATGCATTTGGTTTGAAAATGTAATTTTTGTCTAAGTTGTAACAGGTTATTTATGTATCATTATTAAGTAGATATTTTTACTAAATGTAGGTACCTACGATTCAGAAATTGATTTGCACCATTCATGGCAGAAAATATGTAAATGTAAACAATTTCAATTAAATTTTGATTTGTTATTTGTAATTTCTTCTTGTTTTAAAACTATTTTCTCATTGACTGTTTCCATTTTTTTTTCATATGGAAAAATATCTTTTCAAAAACAGAAGACTATTATGTGAAGAATGTGATTTTAAAACTACTTCATTGACCAATGTTTGGGAAATGTTAAAATTTCTACATTTAATATGATTAATTTTTTAACTGTATACCAATCTAAACTTTGATGTCTTTAAAACATTAGACAATCTAGGAGTTTTGAAATCACATTCTTGATATTATCGTCTTCCATTTTCGCCTTGATTTTGCGGAAGGTATTTGTTCTTTTATAGATCCAACTGATGGTAGTTAAGAAAAGATCAAAATAATAGAGAATCCAAATGGGATAGATTTTTTGTAAATAAAGTTAGATCCAGTAAAACATTTCTCAAAGATGGCAAATTTATAACTTTTACGGCCAATTTCTTGACAAAATTTTAGTCTCTAAAATGCAGTTTATTGATAAATTAAAATTTTATTGAGTTCTAACTCATTTCTTCATCAAGTTCTTAAACGTAAAAACTGTTTGATCTCACTTTTAGAAAGAACTTCGATTTATTGGACCTTCAAATTTTGGGGTCAAGGATATTAAAACTCGATTTAGCAATGATTTTATTTCTATTAAAGACCAAAGTCTTAGATTCATTCCAGTTTTGGATTAAATATCAGTGAAAAAAATCTCGAGTTCTGAATAAACCGAAAATTACTAGATTGAGTTTTTATTTTATTTTAGAACTTCGTCCAAAAATCGGCCGCTTATGTTTTTTTTATAATTTATTTAAAATTTTAAAATTCTGACGTATAGACGAAACAAACTAAATCATATTTTTGAATCACCGCTGGAATTGTCATTGGTTTTTATTATTTGCAGATTTTGTTCATTATTTACTGATTCCAAGATTCCAGTGCAATAATTAATAATAGTATCAAATTCATTTCGCAAGTTAACTCCTTTTAGTCTAACAATATCCTAAAACCTATTAATGTAGCTCTTACATATCTTTAATTTGGGGAAATTTAGTATAAAGATTATATATTTGTTTAAGATTGTTTTCTTAGTTTTGACGAATTCCAATTAACAAGTTCTCGCTTAATTATAGGTACCTACACAAATTGAATGGAAATGATTTTCTTCACAAACAAATTTTATATTTTTCTTTTAAGTTAAAAGAAGGGTATAGTATTTATAAAAGACTAATCTCATAGACGATGTTCTTTAATTTTGGATCAAACAAAATATATTTCTTTTTACTTTGACTTATGTTTTTGAAGAGGTCAGTTTTATCTCCTTTGCTCATTTTAGAAGATTATTTATAAATGTAGATACACTTTAGAAATACACAAATAATGCTATATATCTGTCTTCACTTCAAGTTTTCAAAGTTGAAATACCAAAAAGAAACAAAATGTTTGTATTAAAACAAAACAAAAAAACTGAATAAATTACTCAAGTTTGACGTGTTTTGAACTCAGAAACAAGATAAATGCAATAATTTATTGATTTAAAAAAGAAATCATCAGAAACAAACGAAATTCTCAAAATACAAGATAGAATGCAACATATTGTCCATATTAATCACTTTGCGGTGCAGTGCACACACAAAAAGTATCTTATACATAGATATAGCCTATCCGTGACGTTTTTCTTTACAGAAATGTTCCGAATTGATAAGGATTAAGGCAGACACCTAAAGAAAATAACAATAGTCATGAGGGGTACAATTTCAGTTTGAATGGTATGAGAAAAATTCTTGGACAGAAAAAATGAAAGTATTCCAAACATAGCTTGAAGTTGTTGTATTTATATTTGAGAGGGAAAAAAATAATAATACACAATTTTGGTGCCTCTCTATCTTGTCTATACTCAAACCTATCATGGCCGAAATTGTTCGATATGCTATTTATATAAGTATCTTACACTCTGTCTAGCTACACACAAACTACGTATCTTTTTTTTAGTTTCTAGCCGCCATTTCCTATAAAAATGTCACCACATTATATAAATTGCCCGAGCAATGCGATATGAATTTTAAGTGCGTTGTTTTAACAATAACACTGGAATGTATCAGTCAGTGAACGTTCGTTGGCTCTGAGATTGTTATTTCTGTAGATACTTTGTTTAGTGTTTCATTTTGTGTCCTTCTCAAATATATAACTGTGTACCATTGGATTGGTGTTGAGTCTGTTTAAATCCAATATTATAGATATAAATATGCTTGTTTAAGTTTCGTTATCAACAACAATTTACAAGAGATACTCTGATGATATTTCAGCCCGAATTTTGTTCATAAATATATATTGGATTTTGTATTTAGGGACCAAACATGTTGTAAGTGGTTTGTTAGAAGACCACAATTATGAAAGATGATCTGAGTCATTCATAGAATTTCTATGTCAATCAATTCATTAAAAAAAAAATTTCAAGCTTGTGTGGTCTAGTGTAGGTTAAAGAATCGTGATTGACATGATAGACAGATCTGCAGCTGTCCACTTTTACACCATAAAGAATAAATAACTTACAAGGGCGGATAATATAGACTTTCAATCTGTTAACAAAAATATGAGTTTTTGAGCATCGTCTCAAAATATTTCTAACTTTTCTATAAAGATGGCTGACAATAATTAAATAACTTAATGTGTATCTTAACCTTACATAAAGATACAACTTAAGTTTTCAGATTATTTTAGAAAACTGTTGTCCATATTAAAGATATTGTCTAACTATTTAATTCGGACGACTCCATACACAGGAAAGCATTTCAAGTTTTCAACAGTTTTTTAAACATGCTATATTAAAGAGCTTAAATTAAATAGTTTCCAGAGTTTCATAGCTTTTATATTAAATGAATAGATCTGACACGTTCATTGCTTTTCAATTACTCATTAGTTTAACAAAATTGTTGCTTTTGTTATGTTTGAGACATTTATATTCTTGAAATTCGTGTATAAAATCTCAACATCCAAAGAAAATTCACTTAAAAAAAGTAGAATTCTATAATTTTCTTAAGATCTTAAAAATTTTAAATAAATTTTAAAAGAAAAAACATTTTAATAAAGCGTCGCACTATTAAACAGCGTCAAAATAAAATAAGAAGAAATTGAAAACGAGTTTCGGGAATTTAAAGGAAACGGAGTATCAAACTGGTGATCTTTTATTTAAGGTAACAGGTTAAGGTTAAGAACCTACATATTTGCAAGGTTAAGAACCTACATATTTGCACTATTTAAATTATTACTTAAGTTTTTCCAACATTTTCTTTGTTTTTGACAGCATATTGCTTTTTTTTAAGATCGTTAAATTACTTACAAATCTTAAGATGTAATTTTAACTTATAGAACTAAATTGGAAAGTTAATTGGTCTAAAGCTAATGAATTTGTGCTGAGCGATTTCGATTCTTGATGCAGTCCTCAAGTAAAAGTTGCATTTTTAGCAACAAAGTTTAAAATATATCGGGCCAAGGGAATTTCTATGAAAATTAAAACATAATAATCGTGACATTTTTGAAGTCTGTAAAACAACAGATGATATTTCAACATTTTAAATCTAAGAGAAGCTAAATCTTATATTTTAAATTTGGTTATTTTAAATTTACAATGAAATTAATTTAATTTTTCATGATTTCTAAAGGTATATATGTTTATATGTTAAACATATATTGTGTTTACAGTTTATTCTCCCAACGCATACTTATTTAGCATTGCAATTTTTTAAGTTAAAATCGAAAACAAAACTTATTTGTAATGTGAATCAGCCATCAGAATAGCACTCAAATTAGTTGCAATAATCAATAAATCAGTGATATTAATACCAAAACAATTTTGTTTAGAGCAGAATACCGTTATATTCAAAATTATTTACATATTTTTATACAAGCAAAGCTTAATAATTTAAAAACTTCAAAATCAATAATTATAATTCTCAGAAATTTTCAGAATTTGATGCATCGATGCATAAATCGCCCCGTCTCATTTTTCTCATTGAATGCCTTTTTCAAAACTAAATATTTTTCAAAAATTATTGTTTTTACATTTATTAATTTGAAAATTTGACAAGTTATCAACGAAATGCAAAATTTCTTCGATTTTCAACGTAACTAAGTTTTGGTTGAAGTAATAATTATTCTGTGGTTGGTGAAATAATGTTTCTGTTTACATTTCAGCTTTTAATATTTTCCATAAAACTGTATAAAAGCTTTTGGCCTTTTTCCGTTTTCGTTTTGTAATATTAAAACATGTTGTATTTAAGTCATAAGCGTAACCATTTCTTATAGAAATTTGAATGGCATTTTGAAACCCTTTTAAAGTGTTTTTAATTGTTTTATCCTTTCAAGCTATTATTAGCTTGGTTAACTTTCTTTGCTAATTTCACTGATTTTAATATTACTTGTTCAAATTATCAGCTTTACTCTTTAATATGCAACTTCATAATGAAAAATATTGATAAGAATATTATAATAACTTATCAAAACAGATATTCTTAGCATGATTAACCTTCAAAATGATTGACCGAATGAAGTTATAAAATAATGATACCAATTTGCAAATTAAAAATGTTTATCACTTTTTCGAGTTTCTTTCACTTCGACAGAAATATTATTTTCACGTAACAATTGATTTGATAAGCAAGTGTATTTAACTTAGTATCTTCACTTTTTAAAGTCTCAATATCGAGTGCACTTTGTTATTAGTGAAATTAAAACAATTTTCAAAGCCGAAATTCATTTAAGAAAAATTCACATTGAAGATTTAAAAACATAAGAATTGAAAATCGGAAAAATTTTAGTTTTTCTTTTGTTCATCAATCCAAGAAACAAACACAATTTCATAATAAATGTGGTCAGCATTGTAAAACTAAATATTCAAATAAATTATAAAAATAACATCGATTTAATTTAACATTACACCACCACATTAGCCAAGAAAATATAATTCCTTAAAGTCATTCATTTGAATATGAACTCCCTGAACTCATTTTATACAATAACGACCTTAACGTGCCATTATTTAATAATTTACTGTTACTCATTAAATAAAATGGAATATTTGTTTTATTTTTTTTTTCTTTCTTGTTAGGTACAATTAAAAACGAATTAAATCCATTTTCTCGGTAGCCAAATATATCTACATATACACACAATGCCCGCTTAAAGTACAAAACGTATTTTATCTTGACAAATTCATTTTACGTAAATGTACAATGTATGAACGCTCATATGTGTGTAAAACAACAATTACAACGATATTAATTTATCGTGGGTGTATACGTATTGTATAATATATGGTGACATTTTTTATTAAACATTTTTATAGGTGTAAAAGCGAGCTTTTTATTATTTATTAACACATAATTTAACATAAATTTTAAATTTTACATCTTTAACTTTCCACCCAATAAACAATAACTTTTTTTTAGTCCTTTCTCGAGTAGGTATGCGTAAGTCTTTTTGTTTTAATTGCACAAATTCCATTAAATTATGTTCTTTAAGACAACTTTTGCATCTTATACTGGTTAAAGATATGAGATGAATACGTTTATGATTATATGAACGTCTTGTCTACCTAAAAAGTGTACAAGTTAAAAAACGTGCAGGTATAAACAAATCATGTATAACCCTTTAAAATTGTAGGTATTTTTCAAAAAAGAGAAAGTAGTAAAAAGAAACACATGCATTTTTTTATGATGTATTTTTTGAGTTTTCCTTTTTTTAAAGGAAAGGAAACCCTGTTGTTTTATTTTGACTACAGATTTTGGTGGTTTTATGATGTTGACAGGTAAAGAGTTATATTATCAATTTGAAATCTTTGGAAATTTGCACTCCAGCTGCTGTCACTTTTACTTTTGCTTTTGAGAGGTCTTTTTTTATATAGAAAATGTTAAGTTGGTGGAAAATACTCATTGTCACTACCTTAACAGAGATTTTGTATTTTGGTTTACTATTCGTTGAAAAGAATGATCAAATTTGTAGGAAATTTAGTTTCATTTTGGGCAGTAAATGGAAATGGACAATAAAATTAGAAACATTTAAAATTCCCGTAGGTACTGCAGTCAATAGAAAAAGGGCATTATTTCATTTTGGATTTAAAGTGAGTTAGTTTGGACAACTATTTATTTCATAGCTTTGCCTTAAAAGTGGTGTTGAAAATAACCAAAAATATGTCTTTAGGTGGTCCTTGTAGATTGAATTTTTATCAAGTTCCTATTTCTATATAGACTTATGTACTTGAAAAGAATACACTTCATATTCTCCTAAAAATAATATAAATAAAAAGAAGAGACAGCATTTAATTTTTTTTTGGTAAAACCTAGAATTTAAAATGAAAAAAGACCCTGGGATATGACCCACACTGATAACTTCCCATAACGTCTGTCGATTTATCTTGTTTAAGACATTACAAAATATTTGAAATCCATTTTTTATCAGTTTTAAAGGTTTTCGTGTTTGTTTTTTAAAGTTGTCTGTTAGATTTTTCTAAAATATTAACTTAAGATTTACCAAACAATGTTTTGCATATGATGAAATAGTTTGTTTAAAAACCAATTTTAGTAGCGATGGAGCATACAAATTTATTAAAGACAACAAAAAAGGGCGTTTGATATGATATGTTAAAATATCACTTATAAACATCACAGAAAGCATTCTACGTCTATTTTCAAGTAATTGAATAGCTAAAAGTTGGCATCTCGTTTTGTATGATGGAGTTTCAATGTTCCACCAACATTTTTAAATAGTGAATCTTGCTAATTTCTGTTGGTCCATTTCAGTTCTTTTAGATTGAATGTTATAAAAAGTGTTCCAGATTACACAACAGTATTCCAAGATTTGTCATACATATGAGGTAAAAAGCGATTTTAGAGTATAAGGGTCTTTAAAGTATATGCTATTGCGTTTGATAGAACCTAGCATGGAATTTGATTTGGTTACACTAAATTCAATGTGCTTAGCAAAATTAAGTTTAGGGTTAAAAACTAAAACTAACTTGATTATCAATTTTGAATTCAAAGACAGAAAAGTTGCGGCAAAAATAAAAACATTGACATTTAGCGACATTTGAATATAATTGGTTTTTCGTGCACCATTGGGATAATTTTAAAATATCGTCTTGTACAGTCATTAATAGATTTTATGCAACGAAAAAACTTTAACACATCGGTGAAAAGAAGTTGACTAGAATTGAGGAAAATACTAGGTATGTCGTTTATATAAATATGAAAAAGAATGGGTCCAAGATGGCTACCTTGGGACAAACCAGATGAAACCAAAATTGGTTTTGAGAGAACTTCGTCAATGCAAACAAATAGAACTCGACCCTTATGATAAGATTCAAACCAATTTTAAACTTAGAATGAAATCCAAAGTTTTTAATTTCTTAAATAAAATAGAGTGACTAACCTTAACAAATGAATTTGAAAAATCGGTTTAAATTGCATCAATTTTATGTCCCTCTTCGAGATTATTTAAAATGAAATTGGAGAAAATAGAAAGATTAGTCGTAGCGGTGAAATGTGTCCCTTAACTAAAAATGTTAGTTTTTCATATATCAATTTCTCTAAAAGTTTTGGAATACACGACAATTTACAAATCGGACGGTAGTTGGATATTTGCTGTTTATACCCTGATTTGTAAATAGGGTTTAAAAATGATTTCTTCCATGATGGAAAAAATTTACCATTCTTTAAAGGGCTATTAAAAATTAGGAAAAGCGGTTCAGCTTGAAAAGCAGCACATTTTTTAAGAACAATAGGTGAAATTCTGGCTGGACCTGGTTTATTGTCAAGAGACCATCTTCAATTTTGAAAATATTTAATTCTAAACAACCAATATCTGTCTTACATTCAAAAGACTGTACATAGTGAACTTACATTCGAAATAGCGTAACTAGATTCAAAATAGTGTGCGAAGGAATCACATATACATGATATATTTGAAAATGTTAACCTAGGTAATTAATACATCTGGGAACACCAATACATTTTTTTTACTCATGATGTAGGGCCAGAATGACTTACAATTTTTTTTAAGTTAGATTGATAAATAAAATTTGTTAGGAACATCGAATTCTCGTTTAATTGGATATGAATATTTTGTAGTTCATCTTTATTTTCTGCCATCCGTAAACATTTATAAGCCATATTTGTTCAATTGCTTAAGTTTCTTAGCTTTTTAATGAAGTATGGACGGCTTCAAATTTGTTTTATTTTCAACTTTAGGAATATATAAATAAAAAACTCATAAAAATGTAATGAATTCAACGAACAAGAATACTCACACCACGGAATATGAAATTAGCTTTTTTGTAATTCAGTTTCAATTTTACACAATTATTAGATTTGATTAAATCATAAAAAGAGAAACAAATTTCTAAAGCATTGTGATGAACAGAGTTAGAAAACATAGGTTATATTGATTTATTTAAAGATAATGTTTGGTAACAAGTCAGAACATATAATATACAAAATAATTCAAGTCGTTAGCGTTTTTGGTTCGTGAAATATTATGGGTTAGCCAAAATTTTAAATTGCTATGGTAAAAAAAACACTTACTCAATTGTTTTGAGAGTCCTTTCTGGACCTTTCTTCAATATTATCTTTTTTGAAGTCGATATCTCCACTGGCTCTTTAGATATGGACGACGGAAATACTCACGAGCACAACCATCTCTCTAAAATTCTTTTATTTATATTCTAGGGGCCTTGAAACAACGAGAAATGTCAAATTTTTAATTTGACAAATCAAACCGATATAACTTCCTAAGAAATATTAGTGCTTTAGGTATTATAATATTTTAAACAAAATTATGTTGTCAAATAAAAAGGATGACGTTACAATCGAGACAAAATTTAACTTTTCACCAAACTAGCTAAGTAGAAGTAAAAACAAAAACAAGTTACTTTTTCCAAAAAAATATCTTAGAGTTGAATTTACTAATTAAAGTATTAATCAAGAATGTAAGAAACGTAAGCTATTCACTTATGTTTTTTGGTCATTATTAATGTATAATTGCCTCTACAAAAACCCAGTTCTTAAAATTTGTATTAAGTTAAAATGAAATCTTTTCAGTCCATTTCAAAGTAAATAACATTAATTTTTGTGGGAATAAAAATATTATTTTACAAAATGATTTATAAGAAGATTTGTGTACTTAAAATGAAACGTGTTTAGAAAAAGCAAAGCTAGAAACCTTCAAAACAAGTGATCCGATTTATAAATAAGAAAGAAAGTCACCATTCATTTTAAACCCCATTATCCAAGTTGTTTATCTGCAATCTTAAGCCTTGGTAATCAATTTTACTTTAATATTTTTGGATTTAATTTATCTTGAAATAAAAAATCCTTTCTTAAAAAATCCTTTCAAGCCGTTTTAGGTATATTTTAATAAGCATTCTGTGTAGATACATTTTGTAGCATTATAGAAGCAAAAGTTACTACTGCAAAAGTTATATTTCATTATCAAACTCTTTGTTCTGGTTCAAAGAAAACAGTTCTTAAACTATTGTATTCTTAAAACAAAAAGAAGCCTTATTGAAAATTATTTTTAATATCTTTCAATTCTAATACGTAAGATGAATCTTTATTCGAAAATACAAATAAGAACTTATTTGACTTTTTTCGTCGAGTCAATTACAATTACAATTCATCACTTTCGAATCTTTGGTTTGTATATTAATCAGACAATATTTTGATTAAAAATTGAAAAATAAAAAGTTATTCAAATGTAAGAATAGGCATATCAAAAAAATTATGTAAGCATTTTGTTATTAGTCAAATTATATAAACGTTAAGCGATATCCTTAAAAATAACTCTGCGAAAATAGCTTTATTGTCTTTTTATATTAACGCTTTTTTCCTTATCATAGAATTTATCGTGATTCAGCTATTTTCAAACTTTCAGTTGATGCATTGTCTACCCTAGCGCGTACTATACCTTTTTTAATCAATAATAAAAACGCCTTAACTCCTTAACTTGGTGTTTTACCGGCGGCAACACGGACGGTAGTGAAAATAAAAACGAAGTGAAATTTTTTAATTAAATCAATACTTTTGTGTGTACATCAAAAATGTTTATATTTTATTTGTATACTTGGCGGGGTGAATATACCTTACCTACATGATATCCGCCTTAAAGTTTTTTTTGTTTTATATGTTTTATTTAAATGGGTGTTTTATAAATTGTTTAGTTAATTTAAAAAACATACGAAGAAATGACAAATATTTGAATATAGGTATATGTTGATTTTGGATAAATGCCTCGACAAATAAAATAGTAAAGGTAGGTACATATAATTTTTGTTTTACTTATATTTATACAAAACAAACTTAATTTATTTCGTTTCTTTTAAAATTATACTTCATTAAAATAAACATAATATTATAAAGGCTATTAAGGCTATCAAATACAAATTAGGATGATATTTGAAAGCCTTACACTACATTTTCGTATCAGTTCATAATCATTATGCTTAAACCAGTATTTGAAGAAATAATTCTTACTTTAAAAGCCTTTTTCGATCCTATAGCTATACTCATGTTAATAAGCTTACAAACAAAAATATTTTAAACAAATTATGTCTTGAAGTTAAAACACACCTACCTACGCTCATGACAAAAACTTTCCGCTCATAAAGTTTTCATGTATAGATATTTATCGATTATCCTAACTTATGCAATACACAGTTGTGTGCCATTTCATTTTTGACAATCACACAAATATTAATCTTTCTTCACAATAATTCGCCTTAACACGCAATATAATTAGGTATATTATTATGTATTTAAATAAAGTATAATAGGCAATTTCAACGCTTGCACAATTATATTCCAATGCCTACTCGTATTATTTGATGGGAAAAATCAATTTTTAATCTTATCTACTTGAAGGAAATACTTATCTCAAAGTTTATTTAGTTTAATTTATGTTAAATGTACAATTTCTAAAGCAGCCAATACGTACAATTCTAACTAAACGATTAAATTAATTGATGACTACCGCAAGCAATAATTATTAGACAGACAAACTTCCTTATTTTATAAAAAAATAACTCATAAGGGAAATCTTATTAAAATAAATACATTTAATTACGCTTTTCATTTTAGCAAACCAAGCCAAAAATGTAAGACTTTAATATACTTATTGAAAAATTAAGTTATCTTCCTGCCTATGAATTCCAGCTAAATTTAAAAGCCTCCAAAATGGTGCAAAATTATATACATTATAGATATTTTTAAACCTATATATGCAGATAAAGGTATACAGAATTATTCTGCAAAGCAGAGCTTAAGAACTACGCCCATGAAAAGCTTCTCCATCATAAGCACAACTTCACAATATCCTTGTGATTATTGATTAAAATTTCAAACAACGAACTTTTTCCGTTCCCTTCCTTACTACCTTAACCAACCTAAGAACTCAACAGGGAACAATGCAGTGAATTTATGTTGAAATTCTGCAAAACAATCCAAATTTACATTGAAAAACCAACACGAATACTATGGCCATCTGTGGGTAGTATCACAAACTTCATAGTTCAACATTTTCAAACTAGATGGCTGCAATACAAACTCTCTATCTAATACAAGAACCTTACTAAAAATCAATATAAATTTCCCTCATCACCAACACATTCGTTGTTATGACAAAGCCACATTTCTTGCACACAACTACTTGCAAGAGACTTCAGCTAAACTAACACATTCTAACACAACTCTTCTCCGATTGGTTGTGATTATGGGTTCTTGTGGCTTATGCGCATAACATTCAACACAACAACAAAATAGACTATCAGCGAGCAGCCATCATTTTTTTTTCTACCCAGACGCCATTAAAAAATAGGCGTGGTAGTTGAAGCGAAACCGGATTTCAACAATGAAACGGTGTCTGAATTTGAAGTTGCATATGGCTGCGGTATTGTGTAAACGGACAATGTGAAGCGAATGGTGGCAAAAGAAAAGGCCATGGCAAAGGCAAATGGATGTTTGGCTGATGAATGTAGAATGGAATGACTAAAATAGAATTCGGTAGGTCCCTTGATGTAGGTAGATAAATCGGGTGTTTCGAATAGTTTCAAAAGTTTGATTGCCATTCTTGTTTTTGTTTTTTGTTTGTTTTTGTCACTTTACTTTTTTGGTTCTACGCGACAATCAGCAGGGACTCAAAAACTCAAGGTAAGATCGATTTATTTCTCAAGCTAATTGCTAAAAAGACACACAAAATCCTTGAAAATATGGGAAGTTGTTGTGAAGAGTGATGTTGTGTTTGAATGAGAAAATGCCGAAGGTCATTTTTTAACTCTTTTTTTTTGTTTTGTTGAGGAAAATTATACTACTTCAAGGTTTTTTTGTCGATATTTAAAAATTGCTTAATGAAATCCTAATCTTCTTCCACTCCCTATACTTTAGAGGTTTAACTCGACACTTAAAAGAAACTTAAGTGAAATACCGACTATATACCGACCTACGTATCAAAACTCAGAACCTACAACATTTTCTAGATACATCTACTAAACAAAAATCAATACATTTTATGACCATAACTCACGTGAACCGGTCTGGGTGTGGTGTGTATGTGCGCGATATAGATTCTTTTTATTTTGGTTTGTTGTCTTTTTGTTTTTTTATTTTATTTCTCGTGGTGTGTGACTCAATACTATGACAGTTTAGCTTAAATGTCAAATGATTTAAGGCAATTGCTAAAATTAACGACTCTGGTGGCAGACATTTGCACGTTATATTTTGAGTTCATAGACTTTTGGTGGACCTATTAGAGAGAGGGAGTTGTTTTGTAAAATGAAAATAGACTTCTAAGTAATAGAAAAAGTTAAGCCACACACAAATTTGTATATTTAGAAAAATAAGCTTCTGTTTAGTAGGTGATGTAAATAAAAGTAAGTATAAAGTATCTATAGATAGGTGTCTCTTTGTGGATGTATGCAGAAACGGTTGTATTGAGGAAAGGTTCCTACTGACAATTCCCTTTATCTTAATTGTTTCAATCCATTTCGTTTGAAATAAAACAATTTAGATAAATCTACTTGTTAACCTTATTTGAATACTTGTGGTTTAATTGTTTCTTTTGCTTGAAATCACTGTAGTGGGCCCATTTTGTTAGTTAAGGTTTTTTAATATTGTTATTGAGTTCATATAAACATATCTTAACTACTTACTTATGCAAAGACTTTTAAATACTTTAAGTTGAAATTATTTCAATTAGTCTAGTTTTATTAATGACTTAAGGACGTATTTTAAAAACGTATATATATAGATATAAATAATTATTAGATTTAATTAATTTTGAATTCTTTACTATTTAAATTAAGAAAATGTTTAAATGAAAATAATTGGAGAAGACAGAAAGAATGCACTATTTTAAGAACAAAAAGCAAAACCTTTTTAATAAAGTAATCTTTTGAACTAGAACTTTTGGTTTATATGTAGATGGAAATATTTTGTTAAAATGTGTTTAGTTTTATACTGAATTGATGATCAGTGTTGCCACAGTGCAACAAAAGTTTCATAGTTTTTTTTTGTTTAATTATTGACAACTTTTATTGTAAATCTCAGGATTTAAAATGATTTAAGTTGAAAGTCAAACACATGCTAAAACCTCGTTAGATCAGGGAATATTTTTAAAAATTTGAGAATTATTTATATTTTTAAAGCCTTTTAAAATCTTGGCAAAATAAGTAATGAATCCCTATAAACAAATCATATATTTCTTCTTATCAAAGCAATTAGCGATATTTAAAACAAAAGATAACTAATATCATTAATTTAAGTTATTCTAACTTAAACCGCTGTTTTAATATCTATTCAGTTAAGTGCTTCAGAAGTAACTTTTGTAAAAAACGAATGATAAATTTAATATGTATTTTTAATTAGGTACTATAGTTTTTTGAATTAAAAAGTTTTAAGTATATTGAATAACTTTACTGTAGATTGACAAAACAACAATGGAAGCGATGTTATTGTTCATAGTAAAATTTTGAAACAAATCTTTCGTTTTTGTTCATTCAAAATATCATTAAATGTGAACTTTGAACTTAAATTTTTTAGAAGAAAGTTTTAATACATTCAGAATAGTTAAAATAATTTTTAAAACTTCTGTGCTACATTTAAGGAAGTATAAGAACTTCTATGGAAAGACTAAAAATATAGTAGTGACAGAAGTAACATTAATTTACTATTATTATTTATTTATTTATTTAAAACCTTAAATTTTTGATGCAATCAAATATTATACCCAGATGTTTTTTATATGAATGCAAAATTATAGGTTACAACTTTTTAAACTCTATCGACAACATTTTTAAAATAACTTTATGTCAAATGAGATAATTTTTATTTCTTAATAAAAAATGTACAAGACTTCAAAGTCTTTGGAAAAAAATTGCAAAGTACTTCAAACATTTATTTTTTAGTTGATCATACATTTTTGAAAAAATGTTAATAAATTCCAAGTCAATAATTGTAGTTAGATAATACCTAGGTGGGTTCTTTTTTTACCAAATATTGTGTTATGATGATGAGGGTTGCTTTCTTTGGGGGCATATGAGATTAAATGGGGTAATAAACACCATACTCTGAATTCACATAAAATGAAATTTGATAAATTCCTTTCAAATTTATGTTTACACTACACACTTGCTTAAGTTCTCAAAATGATTTTGAATGGTTTCCGTAACTCAAAATATTGTATGATCAAAATTTTGTTTTAAATTGTGTTTTTTGAGTTCTGTATATCAACATACTTAATCTAAAAATATTGCATTCTTGAAACGTGTGTATTTGCATACTTCCCATCTTCAAATTGTTTTTAGATAATAGTTCATGTTTTTAGAAAATGTCTTAACAGTAGAGACTTAATACTTTTAGCACTAAAAACATGTAAAAATGAATAATTCAAAGAATGTTACTTCAATTACTGTTGTTGATGTCATTATCTTAAGACACTGTGCTGAGGCATCACCAAAATATTTTAATAGGTTGAAATAAGAAAATTAGTTTTTGTAATTTAGAAATGTTTAAGCTTTTTTCAACCTATTTATAGAATTTAAAAGTATAGAACTTAGACAGCCCTGATTTTCAGAAAAGAGAATTTTGAAATTGTACCTACTTTAAACGTACAGAATTTTGTAAATATTTATGCGTTATTGCGAACACTGTCAGTTGTTTACTTTTTCAATCTGTTTGCAGAATTTTGAAGCGCAGAATTTTGGAATACAGAATTTTACATAAGGTATTATGACTTATAAAATATATATAGACCCAATGAAGTCCTCATACAATCAAACATAATATTTCTGACGATAAATTTATAGTAAAAACAATATGGATTGTTTCTTTTTGGATCTAGAAGCCTGCAGGTAAATATTTGTTTGCTGACATTTTTTAAGACAAATAAAACAAACATACAATTTATATAAAAACTACTCAAAGAAATACAATTAGCCATTAGCTGCAGAGAAGGTCCTTGTTGTAGATACGTTATACGCTTGTTTGTAGCTGAAGCATACGTTACCAATACGCATTAAATATCATTTATTAGCATGTACGATGTTATGACTTTTTGATTGTTCCAATATTTAAACCTTTCCTAAGATACCTGTGATAACATCTTGAACAAAATTTATATTAATAAACATATCCACCTACAATTCACACATCCTTCTTTCAATAATAAACATTAAGCAAGTGTCTGTAGATGTATAATATAAATGTTTGTATGGAATATCAACATATTATCATCCATGATTGATTGGATCATTAAAATGTATCCACAAAAACAAAACACTGATTTATTTTTCTGAAGTTCTAATGTTGTATAATCATTCATCTTCTCAATGGCCCAAAGTCATGAATATTTGATGTAAGACAGTCATTAAATAAGCTGTCGAAGTAAGTACATTAACATCACTAACCAAATAAGCAACACATAGTTTTACTTCTATACCTTTTCCTATGTACGACTATATGCTTAAAGACTTACAGAGTACAGAGGTAGAAAATTACACGAATAGGTAAACAAAATATTTCAACCATTACAAATGATTCATTGCACAGGATATCCACAAACTTCCATTTATATTTTTCTTTATTATTTCTGTTTGTGTGTTTCAATGATAATAATTTATTGTTAAATATAAAAAAAGAGGAAAACCAGATAGATAGATAGAAAGATAGGTGTAGAAAAGTAGATAGAAATTTCCATTTCCATTTCAAGACCAAAAAGGCAACAAACGAAGACAGACCAAACGCCAACGATGAATTGAATGTTGGAATACAAGAACGAAAATACATTTACTAAATAAAAAGGAATGAAAAGTTTAAAAGCAAATCCATGTCTGTCTTTATTTACATTTTTTGTACAAAAGAGAAAAAAGTTTTCCATTATGCAGATTTTTGTCAGAGAACCAGGAATAAATTGTTTAATAAATTTATCGCAGAGGGTGAATCCGCATCACCATCATCGGCTTCAGCTATCAGCCTTCAGCCTTCAACAGCCGGCATATTCATCGAAAGGCAAGAGAGTAGATACATAAAAAAGGCTGAGAAATGATAATGGATTTATAGCCTTGGCATAAGTTTGTGATTCCAATTTTTGTTTCGTTTTCACGTAGATACAGTGCGATTCGTTTAGTTAGATTCATTTACAAAAATGGTTCTTTTTGATTTTCAAACTTTCTTAAATGTTTTTTTTTAAAAAAACATTTTTTTAGTATAAATAAATATTTTAATATAAACAAATGAAGAAATATAATATAATAAATGAATATAACTAGCAATATTTTTTGAAAATTAACAACTTCTTTGATGAACTTTATTATAGTTTTTGGTAAAGAATTCAAAAACTGTGTATGAATTATAGGAACTATAGAAAGCAGATTGGCATTTTGCCTTATTTAGAACAATATCTTCATTTTTTTAAATTATTTTCTGTATAAAATCCAGTGAACTGCATTGTAAATACATTCTAATATAGGTAAAAGAAGTCTTCAAATAATAAGAGTAGGTAGATATTTCGAGCGCGCATTAAAAAAAAAAACACAACAAACAAAATTGTATTAAAAGCCAAAGAAAAAAGCGAATCATAAATTACTTAATAAATATCTTTTCTTTCGATCTTCCAAAAGAAGTATTTTATCTGGAGTGTCGCAATATATTCATTGAAATAATTATTACAGCAAAAGCTGTTTTTGTTCTATCTATATGAACTCGGGCAGTATAAGAAGATTGAAACAAAAATTGGCAAAAGACTCTTGATGAACTCAATTGGAGCGCAAATTTATTTCAATGCTGAATTCATTATTATAATACGTACGAGTATACTGGGTCAAGCGGGTTGAGATAAAATATACTCGAATCTACATATTTTCGAGAAATTGATTTTTGAGCAACTTATTTTTTTGCTGAATTAATTTTGTAATATTTATGTACTTTATTAATTTAAATTTTGCATGCGTAAACCGATAATTTTGAAGATTTTTTTATGAAAAGCTTTCTCCACAAAGTGCTTCCTTCTGATAAGTCTTTATTTTAACCCGTTTAAAGAGTCAATTGACCATAATAACTTAACAAAGAACATAATTTTTAATTGCATTTTAAATAGAAAAGTTTTTTTTACATATTTAAAATTTGCCAAATGCATCATTTAAAGTTATAAGTTTAATGTTATAAATTGTATCTTTTTTACAGTGCACGATTTTAAATGCTTATATAGCTACCGAATAGTGTTGTTGTTACTTTTAAAAAGGCGGTTTTTCAAGTAATTTTGTTTCTTTCATATGCCTCTTTTTACTAAAGTTTTAAAGTTAAGGTTATTACATTAATTAAATTGCATTTAATCTTTTATACTATGATAAAAAGTTAATTATTTTAGTGTTGATGACAACTATACAAATGTGTAAAATACATCTAAAGTATATAAATGGAATATTCTACTGTCTTACATTTAATAAACATATATAATTACAATTGGAAACAACAAAGTGTTGTTCTGAATGCAGCATTTACTACAAATAATAATGATAGCAGTGGTGGACAAATAATATAATAAGTTATGATGTCTCTGATAAACATAACTGAAAAGTATACTTTACGATCTTGAAAGGTTTGTATTCCAAATTGTAAACACCGAATGCTATAAGCCTGTCTTAGAATCCTCCATTTTAAATTGAAGAAGGCTTACAAATAGTGAAATTCTTTTGAACTCTCTCAATTCTAGCACTTGAATTATTATAATAAGTATTCTAGACTATGCTGCAACACTCCAGTATCGACCTTACTAAGGAATTGTATAGTATTTCTTTTGATAAATCCAAGCATTTGATTGGTTTTGTTTACCATACCTATGTCATAGTGAGGTAAAAATGACAAGTTGGTATCTAGGTCTTTCTTTTTTCTCACTTTTTCTTACTTAATATAATCAAACAAAATTGGATTGTAATTGCTAAAGCACGATTTAACACTTTGAAATATTAAGCAGAAGGTTATGCCGTTTACACCAGTTATCCAATCTTTCTAGATCTGTTAAAAGCAGAAAACAATCATATTTATAGCTTATATTTTTACGATAAAGTTTGAGGTCATCCGCCAAAATGTAGGCAATTTGAATCATCAAAAATATTAGGAATTTCATTTATAAACAACCAAAAAAAGTAATGGAGCTAAATGGCTTCCTTGTGGAACCCCTGATGAAACAGTGATGTTATATGAGAACGAGCAACCAATTTTTACTTTATGGATTCTAGCTGTTAAATATGATTTGAGCAACTAGGCACTAGCAAAAGCCCAAGTGCCAACTAGTCCTTAAACTTGTCTAACTTGCATACAATAATTTTTAGGATATACACAAGATTTAAAGGTTACTTAAAGATCTATTTTTGTAAGAACTAGTCGTATTGCCTTAAATATTTAAAAGATTTAAAATAAAATTTTAAGACATCATTGTCTTTTAAAAAGTCGGATGTTTTTTAATTGTTGGCCATTCTATTATGAATGAAAAACAAAAACGAATTTTGTCTCAAGTTATCAGTGTCGAGATATGGGTTAAGCTGGTAATTAAAATGCAACATTAAATTCATAAATTTATTTGTGTATACATCAATTATTTCTTTTAAAATAATCAATCTAAACACTTTTCGGATCAAGGCCGTACTACATGGAAAGCCTTACTATACTCACAAACTTTTAAACTGATCATGCTCATGTTTGCTCTGTGTTTTTGATTATATAAAGGCTACAAAATTCAAACTTACCTACTACAGATACAAACACACACACTGATAGCTTTCCATTTCACAATATTTTCCATAAAGGGCGGTATCTCAGCCAAAACTTGACGAATGTTGGTTTTAAGTACTCAAGAGTAAAAGGTTTGCCTGCATAAACACGGTCTTTCGCGTAGCCCCACAAAAAAAGTCCAGCGGTGTAAAATCGCATGATCTTGGTGGCCAGTTGACATCGCCACGACAAGAAATTAAGGACCAGGAAATGTTTCTTGCTTTAAAGACATATTCGCTCGACTTGTGTGGCATGTGGCACCGTCTTGTTGAAACCACATATTCTACAAGACATTCCATCACACCTCTGCTTCGGACCAAAGAGCACACCAAACAGTGACTTTTTGTCTATATAATGGTCTCTATTCAATTACTTGAGGATTCCCAAAATACTACATAAATACGACAATTTTGTTTATTAACATACCCACCGGGTAAGAAATGTGTTTCGTCACTGAAGAAAATTTTGTTCGAAAAATAACCGTCCAGCGCCTGTTGACCAAGCACCGATTCGACGTAAAAAAAAAAACTTATTTTGACAGATGTTGGAAAACTGCATTTGTTCATCCAATCCCAATAAAAGGTGAATCTTCTTCTCCTAAAATTACCGATTGATAGTACTAACGTCCCTTCTTTGTAAGGTCATGGAAACACTGATTAATGGTTCATCTCACCGAAGAGTGGAACAAATATTTACATCGTTTTGGAGAAAGAAAGGTTATTGCACTTGATATTTCAAAGGTATTTGATAAAGTCTGGCATCTTGCACTCTTATCGAAAATGAGTGCTTTCGGTATCGACGAATCTCTCTTCTTCGTCGGATTAGAAATTTTCTTTCGAACCGTTCAATACAAGTTGTTTTTACGGATTCAAGTCTGAAACTCATGAAATAAATGCTGGCGTGCCCCAGGGTTCCGTTTAGTCTCCGACCCTCTTTCTAATTTTTATAAATGATCTCCTGTCTGCTACTTCTAATCCAATACATTGTTTCACTGATAATAACACTCTTAGCTTTTCATATTCGTTTCCAGATTCACAACCCTCCTTTCGGATGTGGAACTGCAACGGCAAAATACAATTAGCTCATTAAATTCCGAACTATGGAATTTAATGTTTCAAAAACGCAATGCTGCCTTGTATCGTTAAAGCGAGATAACCTCTTTGACACTATCTATGAGTGGCACTTGCATCAACGAAACGGAAAATCTTGACATTTTCGGAATCTGCCACCTTTTGTGGTGATCACATTCGCGATGTTGCTCAAAATGCCGCAAGATGTCTAGGATTTTTGAGGCGTTGCAAGAAATTTTTCTCTCCGTCTGATCTGGCTACAATCTAAAAAACATATATACGTCCGAAACTTGAATGTAACTCTCATGTCTGGGCTAGGGCTCCAGTAACTTATTTAAGCCTCTTGGACAGTATTAAAAAAGGAGTTTTTAAAATCATTGACGACATTAACATCATCAACTCGTTTACGTCACTCGAACATCGACGCAAGGATTCTTGCCTCACACTTTTTTATCGTTATTTTAATAGAATATGCTCTTAACAATTTAACCGCTATACCCGCGTTTCTAGGAATGCCCATCAGTTAATACCCTTGAGCCCAACTTGGCCGTTCTGTGAAGTACAGAGATTCATTTTTTAGCCGTCCTACACGAATGTGGAACGCCTTGCCACGCTCATTGCAATGTTCAGAAATTTGAAATCAATGTACACTTACACCTCCTATTCTTCCCTCTTTTTCTAATGCTCACACTGTGTCTTTGGCGTATTCCAGCGTATTCCAGCCCTATACTTTTGAAACCACAATAATTTTCTTCTGATAACCTGTTAAAATAAAATTAGTTTGATTTCAATATTTTTTTTTGCTCTCGAAGCATTAAATTATTCGAAAATCAATTTTTGCAAAGTTTTGATGACATTTTTTGATATTTTATTTTCTTATGAGAGAATGCCGAATTGATTTATCTAAGAAAAAAAAATGTATAGGTAGAATAAAATAACTTTTAAGCCAATGCCTTCATTTATTCTCGAGACCTTCGAGTCAAACAGCAGTTTCTACCAATATTGTGCAGTACTTTGTGTAGATTTTCATTCTTATAAAAGAACAGACGATTTTTAAAAAAATGTTAGTTCAACAAATTGTTTAGAAGAAAAAATGAATTTGAGCCAACATCTTTAAATAATGAATTAATTTTTGAGTATAACATCAGTTTTTAACAACTTTTGGTAATATTTGTACAAAGGTTTTTATTTTCGTATAAAGAAATGCCAGTTTTGACTCTCTAAAATATTAAAGAGATGTCAAAAACTAAGTCAATTTTTGTTCGCAAAATATTCAAGGTGAAAAATTCTCTTTTTCAATTTCTTTGTTTTATAAAAAACCGTTAAATTTTCTTTTCCAAATTCATAAAATCTTAGTGACTTTATATAATATACAATTTTATTGAAGAAAAGGAAGCTATTTTATCCGAATTAAAGTATTTCAAAAACTTCATTTAAAGTAGGCAATAATTATTTTATCCCTGTATTGACATAGAAATACCTCTTCCTGAAAACCATTAAATACAACAAAAAAAAAAACAGATATTTACACCCTCCGCTCTCTTTTAAGCGGAATAATAACGTAATAAAAATTTAAGGTAATCCGTCTGATTTATTTCTGCCACTATGTCTGGAGAAGCGTGTGAAAAAAAAGAACAACTTTTATGTGATTTTTATTTAATAGATCAGCGATTAATTTAATTGTTATTAGGTTATAAAAGTGAACAATCAAAAACAAAAAAGTCTCAAATAAAAAAATAAATAAATACAAAATTTTATAACCTATTAAAAACCAATAAACAAAACACCGCATACACCAATGATGCCATATAGCTTACCAACATGCAGTAAGGTTCACGTACCCAATTAGCTTTCTCTTTCTTTTTCTATTGAAGTCTGTGAGATAATGCGAGTATATTTTGTAGCTTTATAGTACTTCCGGTCACTATAGTGAAATTAAACAAACAAATAATAAATACCTACGCTGTAAGGGTGTCTCAACTTTTATTTTGACAACCCCAATAGATACCGCTCGTTTGTTAAGTGTGCCATGTTTCCAAGCAAACTTTTGCTTAGCTTCTTGTTGTATTCTAATTTTTGTTTTTATTAGCCCACTTTTATTAGCAAATTTTAAAGCAATCAAAATTCATCATAATCATTGCTTTCGTCGCGCGTCGAGCGTTACGTTGTCATCGCGTCGTCGTCATCAGCCTTCAACAGCATAAAGCTTTAACAACTGTACTATTATAACCCAGCAAGACAATATGCCTAGCGATAACCATTGTTTAATGGCGTTTCATGTATAATTTTAGTGACTTGTTTATTTCGGACACTTAAGAAACGCCTAGAAAAGTGCTGACAATAAGCGGAACCAGCAGCGTAGGCTGCATAGGTATACCTAATTCCAAAAAGAGTTATATCATCTGTGACCGTTTTAAGTAAATACGAAGACCTTATTGGAGGTGAAGTGCAATTTAAAAAATAAATAAATATGAGTTACAGAACATGCTACAAGTCAAGCCGTTATTAGCTTTTATATTTTCAAGCTAGGTATAATAAAACAAAAACCTTCCCCTTTTTTAGTGAAGAACGCTGTTCAATACACCTCCCCTCAACTCAAGTCGTCCTGAAGATGATGGTCAGGCCGAGTCTCTCATCATCAGCAAACAGCGGTATACAGAGAGTGTCATTCGTGTCGTTTGCCTTTTACTCTTTTGAATGGCGGTTGATGGCTTGGACGTAGTAAAACATTATTATTACACCGTTTAGTTGCAAACGGGGGTCGTAAAAACTCCATTCCACTGGTGCTTCCACTTTTTGTGAGGGTACCGGGCTTGAGATGGTTCTGATCTGATGTTTTCTCTTTCGTTCGCTTTTTGTCTGTTTTTTTTCTTATTTTTATTTGGTTTTATGAATGAAAAAGTAGTAGAATTTTATTGCTTTAATGTTGGTATTTTTGTATGTGAGACTGTGCGGGACCTATGTTTTTATGAGCCATATATGCTCTGGCTTTCTGATGGTGCTCTGTATATATTTTCGTTGTTGTTGTTGAAATATTTGTTTTGTTTGGCAAGGTCGTCTCGAAATTTTATACGAGCAGCTAAACAGTAAAAACGGTTACGTAAATTTTCACACTACACTTTCTGAACGGAAACGCTGCTGGAAGCTAACTCATACAGCGGGCTATATAGATATAGATTATTTTATGTATAGCATCAAGTTGTATACACAATACACCAACCTACTAAGGTATATATGGGGTGGTCGTATCGGTGGTAGCCGCGTCATTGATGGTGTCATAAAATCGTGTGTCTGGGTCGGTGTATAAGGTCGGTAGTAGTATATAGCGTCAAGAAAGTCATGATCATGATAAATAACATAAATTATAGCTAATACTTGATGTTTAAGGTGTAAAAATTCATCTAAACGATAAGTGTGTTGTAAACAAAATAACAAGAACAAAAATTATCTTATAACAATGGCTAAACGGTATAAAGTAATAAAGTTCATCATAATATTGAAAAGAAAAAATTGTATGAATTTTTATTTCTCTATAATCTCGTGTACGAGCATTTAACTAGCAGGAAGCCAATTAATCTATTTCTGGGTTAAAAGGTGAACGACTGCGAGTTAAGTTTGTTCTTGAATAGCTTAGAGCAATATAAAAACATTTTTATGATTTCTTATGGGGCCAAGGTCAAGAGAATGGAGCAAATATAATATTTTATAAATTTTAGGGGAATAGTTTGGTGCTGACTACAACGAGAAAAATATAAATTATTTTAAATGTTTTCCTGAGTTGTTTTTTGATTTTATATTTTTGTAAAGAAAATTATATGTATTTAGTTTGTGATAAAAATGTAAGTATTTAAAGTTGTGTAATGTGTGAAGTATTTTATATTATACGAACATTATATCTCGAAAAACGTTTGGCTATCTTTATAAGTTTAAGATCTAAATCTTGATGATCCGTTTAAGATTTTGGAAGTTATTCATGAAGCTGTGCACAAAGGTTGCTTGCTAATGAAAACCATTTTGTTTTTTTTTTGGAGCATTCTGTACCGTACATATATCAGTACCTACATGAGATATTTTTTAAAATTGATTTGTTTGATGAGATAAATATTTGTAGTAAAAAAACACAATAACGGGATTTAAAGGAAATTGAACTTTATAGTACAAAAAAAGAGGATGGATTGCGACCCATACTTTTTCTTTCTCCTCAAAATAAATGAGTTAAAAATATTTTAATTTATCAGTTCCTATTTGTTTTTGAGCAAAAGTTCAGTTAACAGACCATTCAACCATATAAACATAATACCATTGGTTACGACGTTAGAGACAATTTCTTCTTGCTTTTCTTATAATATATTGTGTGGTGATTTCAACTGTAATCTGTTGGATAAGCGTTTAGCTGAAAATTTCCTCTATGTATTTAAGGCGCTGAATCTGAGTCCCGTTAACTGTTCCTCTGCTACCCACTTCACCAAAGTTCTAGTTCGCTCCTAGATCTGTATCTTGCCAGCGATGTTGGTAAGGTTATACCTTACAGCCAGCTTTTAGCACCTGGTTTTTCTAAGCACGATTTACTTTTTGTATGTTTGGATTTAGTTTTTCAGGTTGATCAACAATTTTTTCAGTATCGAGACTTCAAAAACTTAAACACATCTGACTAAGTGCGCAATTTTTACTGAGTAGAATGGAACTCACTATACCATATTCAAAATGTAAATGATCAAGTCAGGGTTTTACGGCAAAACGTCAATCAGCTTTTTGAGAGGCATGTTACTATTAAAACCTTCCTCGTTAGGCATACGGCTCCACCTTGGCTGAATAGCGACATCTCTGCTCTGATGTCACAACGAGATGCTGCCTACAGTCAATGGAGACGTTACAAACTGGAGCACTTCCACAAATTGCAGACAGCGTAATCAAGTTGTCTTAATGGTCAGAACTTTAAAAAGACTTTATTATGAAAACAAACCTGGTTCTTTAACAACTGGCAAAAATTTATGGAAAAACCTGCATAAAATCGGTATTGGCAAACAATCTAAAAAGCCTGTTGGTGACGTCGATTATGATGCACTCAACAAAAAGTTTATTTCCATGCCCTTAAACGTTGCTTCACTCGTTAATTCCTTTACTGAGGATGAACCAACTGCTATCAACAGCTCTTTGAGTTTTATAAGAATACAAGAGGAAGACATTGTAGAGGCATTTATATCGATTAAATCTTATGCTACTGGCCTGGACCAAATGGACCCTAAGTTCTTGAGACTACTGCTTCCATATATGATGCGCTATATAACTTACATATTTAACAGCATATTGACTACTTCCGAGTTTCCTTTAGAATGGAAGAAGGCTAAGATTATTCCCATACCCAAAAAGTAAACAGGTACTGCTACAGAATTTCGGCCGATTGCCATTCTTCCATTTCTTTCTAAGGTGTTTGAAAAAACTATTCTGGGGCAGATCCTAAAATATCTTACAATCAACAACCGGTCAGCCTGGTATACAATAAAAATGGCTATGGACAGTGATCATGTTACACTGTTAGATTATTCAAAGGCTTTTGATACTGTTAACCACTCAATTTTTTGTAGAAAGCTGCGAATTACCTTAGGGTTTTCTTTAGAGTCCTGTAAGCTTGTTCTTTCGTATCTCAGCGGAAGGAAATAATCCTTGATGGCCAATGGATACTCACAGGGATCTATCCTTGGACCAATCCTCTTTTCACTTTACATAAATGAGTTACCACAAGTTCCTAAACATTGTTTAATTCATCTTTATACTGATGATGTGCAGCTCCTGATAAGTCAACCTTTTGGGGCAAAAAATGATGACGTAGTTTTAATGAATGAGGATCTGCTCCGCATTTCACAGTGGTCAAAAAAGAATAATCTCCGCCTTAACCCTGTCAAATCAATATCCCTCCCCATCTATCGCAAAAACTTTGATCTATCGGGTTTAAACCTATTGAAACTTGATGACGAAACCATTGAATATGTAGCACCTAGGAGTAGTATTCAATCGCACTCTCACTTGGGATAACCACCTTGATAGTGCCATTGGTAAAGTCTATGTAAGTCGCCGCCTTCTTTAAGTCACTCGAAATTTCATCCCGATCAAAACTAAACTGCTACTTGCTGTGGCCCTTATACTACCAATTGTGCTGTATGGGTGTGAAATATTTTGTAAACTAGACTCTCTTGCTTACAACAATATTGCCCGCTGTATTTATAATCTACGTCGTTATGATCACATATCCATTTTTACGGTACGGATTTCTGGTTGTAGCCTAGACAGTTTAACAAACTTTCGCTCTCTGAGTTACCTGCATGAAATCATCCAAACACAACAACCTGATTATCTATATCCTTTGCTTTAATACTACCCCGATACTATTTTCTAAATACTGAGCATCAATATTGTACGCCTTTGGAACTCTCTGCCCATCGCTATGAGAAGAACTAAAAGCATTTAAATTTTTACTTTTCAACTATTACTTTTCAACTATTTGGCAAATAATTTATGTTAAATTTCCTTTTTTTATATAAATATGTAAATAGAAGTCTTAGTTATATAATTTTTATTCAAATTCTGAAATTAATGTAAAGGCTTGCAACACTTTATAAGACTCATGTCCTACCTTGTGTTCGTATAATATAACTTATAGTAAAAAACAATATTTTGTAGTTATGATAAAATAAGTTTTATTAATTGGCGTGTTTTGCAAGTAGTCAATACTCAACTTATTCCCGCGATATTAGGCAAAAATTATCGTAAAGCTTATATCATTTTACATTCGCAAATACTTTTCAATTCCTTCGAGATATCAAATATTTTTTCCTATTTATTGTGATTTGTAATCACGCCACAATGCATAATATACAATGTAATGTAAGTCACTATCATTATGGGGTTAAGATATATTTGATGACTCAATTTGCATTTAAAGTTTTTCCATCGAACTCTTAGTCAAGTACACGGACTTAACTACTGCTTTAAATGTTGTTGCTAAAAATACTACACACTAGTAACTGAGTAATGATCCAAAATTCGAAGATCCAGCCCTATTTCAATCATCATTCCATCAACTTACCAATAACCGATCAAGAGGGGGTCATATGAGCCATAAAGCTTATACGGTTTATTTGTATAAGTAAAAATTCATCATAAGATTTGTTAGTAATTTAACAATATTCACCAAAAAGCAGTTCTCTGTCAAAAGCAAATACTGCTTTGGATGCTCTAGAAATGAGATTTAAACAGGATTTTCAAGAATATAAACTACATAAACATAGCAAAAGTGACTAGTGGCTAATTGAAAATCAATGATTGTTTTATTAATTTTATATAAAAGCTTTGAATCTTTCAAGAACTGCAGTCAAAAGAAATTCTGCAAGGTGCTATTTGTAAGTGCTATACTGAAGTTTCTTCCCAACTTATTTATTAACCTTAATTTGTTTTTATTTAATTTTTAGAGAAACTTTGAAGTTTAATGCACCCATTTACTTAAATTCAAGAACCAAACATTTTTCTATCTACAATTTGAAAGTTTTGTTGCCTCCTTTAAATCAAAATATTTTCAAAAGATTCATGCAAAACACACACATTTTCTCGGGAACATATTCATTATCTGGGATTTTGCATTTTTGTTTTTGTAGCGTTCTTCTCATTTATAGAAATGCTAACAAGAACCGATTATATTATTTTTGGAAACGGCTATGTTTCAACACAATTTCTAACATTTCTGCATGAAAGTTGTAAATGTTAAGTTGTGAAACGCAGACACCCCCTCTGCTCATTAAAAGTCTGGATCCGCCCTTGATTTGGTCCAACTTAAGAGCGTGGTACTATCATGCTCAAAATTGTGCCACCATAGTATTTTTTACGGGTACTGCCTCTTGCAAAGAATTGACAAATCCTTCAAGATTAATTTAGACATGAAAAGCTCTTTCTCAAACTAGTCGTTCGGATTACGCATAGAAACTGTAGGTCCCTTCCATCCCTGACACAGGAATGGTTGAGACTACGCACTGTTGCATCACATAATTTATTTTATTGATTCAATTTTTCTCCCATGTGCAATTATTAGTGGCCTGTTCACTAGTAAGAGGAACATTAAGTTTATTTAAAGGACCGAATGACCAAAAATATTGTAAGCCAATTAAAGATAATAAAAGTATTTATTAAATGCAATGTTATACAAATATTACGATAATTAGTTATTATATATGTTAAATTTTGCCTTCTTAATGCTTCATAAATCATTCAGTACAACAGCGTGGGACGAGTCAGCTAGTTAAATATATAATTAAAAATTCTTTGAAACTAATTTCTACTTTATAACTTAGTTTTTATTTTAGTACTGTTCATTTGTACATTTTCGATGGTTGTCGTTTTATAGGCTTTTTAAATTGGCGCGGATAGATTTTGGCGCTCAGTGTCGGCCATTTTGTTTTGGTGATATCTGTCAAATCTTTTGCTTATTATTAAGTTGTTTATGCTAAATGATCATGACAAGTTACACCATTGAAGAGCAAAAAATGATAAAAAATTATTATCAATATAAGTTTTCGTTAAAGAAAACGTTGAGTGCATTGCGCCCATTTTCGGTCGACGTGGTGGAACTTTACAGTCGACTCTTTAACGTTTGTTGGACAAATTTGCGACGACCGGTTAAGTAAGCAATGAACCAAAACCCGATCGGCCCATAACATCGTCACGGTCCCTCAAAGTGTACTACAAAACCCGAGGCAGTCTTTTCCTTGCCGTGCACAAGCACTCGGCCTTTTGCAGTCTTCAGCTTGGCGAATTTCGCATCGGGACTTTGGCAAACACCCGCATAAGATCCAACTGGCCCTGGAGTTCAAAGCTCATGACCATAGACAACGCATTTTTTCGCTCTCTGGGCTTCGAATCGTCCAGAAGAAATTTGGCCGAAAAATCATCTTTAGTGACGAGGCGCATTTTGGGAGGATTTTGGGCGGTAAAATACGTCCGTACTTTTTGAAAAAAAACCTTAGTTAGGTGGTCACCGTCAACAGCGAGCGCTACATAACGATGAACACTAGTATCTTTTGACCCAAATTAGACCATAAAGACATAGACGACATGTGGTTCCAGCAGAACGGCGGCGCTACGTGCCACACAGCAAACGCCACAATGTCTACACACAACATCTACCCATCCTTATTAAAAAAACCTATATACGTTTAATTTTTGGAAAAATAGCTGCGCTCAAAATAAAAATTAAAAAATCTAAATTTTATTTATTTAATCTTTGTTCACCAAAAAACTGGGTGGTAAAAAACAACCATATTTCTCCTTTTGAGTAATTCTCATAATCAAACTTTACCCGTGGGCCAATTAGCCTCAATTTTTTGAATAATTTCTTAAAATTAATTTTTATTAGATATTAATATCTTATGTTTATTTATAATGATGACAATAAATTAATTAATAGCAACATTAACTATAAACAAGATAATTATTATATCTCTTCTTATGTTAATTTCTGTTTGGGTAATTATTTTTAAAAGAGATTCCAAACTTGTATAAATTATTTACTCTTGAAGTAAGTTTTAAATTTAAGATGCGAATACGCTAAAAATTGAAACTCATGATATATAAAACAAGTATTTAAATTTTAAAGCATCTACCGCAGAACTATGTTTTTTGGAATTTTAAATAATATTTTGATTTTTATCAATATTTTTGAATAAGAAATCCTCCTAAGTTAAACTAATAATAAATATCAAATTAATTAAGAAAATCTGAACTTACTTGTGAAATAATCCAATTTTCACTGCACAATCTGAAAAGTATACACAAAATATATAAATAAAAATTGAAATCAACATAAAAATAATGTTTGTATTTATATATAAAATAAAATTGATGTAAGCTATCATTAGACGCTTAATATATTTATAAAAAGTATGTGTGTGCATCAATTTTTTCGGAAGAAATTTTTATTTAAAAACTCCATTGGTTTGATCCTTTCCTATTTTAAATTTCAAAATCAAATTTGATGATACTAGATTAATTAATATGAATGTCATCAAGTATCAAGGTTCAGAAGTCCCCACTGAAATTTAAATGCATAACACATTTAACTTTCCTTCAGTGTGTAATGTGTAGAATAAAAGCTTCATATTCTAAAGCAACCAGTACTTAACAAAATTTAAGGTTTGAGTTATACCAACGTATTTCTTAATAATAATTAATTGCAGCACCTAAGTTCCTTTCCCTAAGGTAAAATTCATAATAGTATTCCTTACCTTACCTTTAAGTCAAAAATATCTTCATAACAGCTCCAGGTATATTTCCAACTTTTCTAACTTACATCTATTTAGTGTTTCTTACAAATGTTTTTTTTTTTAAGTAAATACTTGATATCCTCAATTTGCCAAAAACATCCTATACGTATGTTAATTTTTCACGCTATTAAATTTTAAAACACAAAATATTCCATCCATGAATTATATATTCTTATAGGTGTACGAAAAAACAAAACTTCTCTCCATCCATATTATCTGTACAATTTTGAGCTTGCGCTAAAATTTGCACAAGGTCTTAAGATGAATAGTAATTCTGTGCCATATTCAAAAAGATTAAAATAAAGAACCCCACCCCTATCCAATCCAACATCCTTGTATACCACCATCATGCCTACTTACCTATTCCTCCTTTAAAAACATTCGGTATACTACGCCATCTTCCATTCAAAACCTCTTTACCTTTTTCCCTCGCTTTTCCCTGTTAGAATCTCAAGAAATTATAAAGTCCAGGAATAGAAAAACTGTTTCAAATTAACAAGAACAAAAAAAAAAAAAGAACAAGGGAAATATTTCTTCTTCCCTCAAATACAAAGATTTTCTAATCCCTAAAGCCTTTCAATCTCGGTAACCATCATTTTTCTAGCTTCCATCATGGTTCATGGATATGTTTTGTGCTATATAGCTATTTCAAAAACATTTAGAAAAATGGAAACTCCCAGATGAAATAATGACAACGAACGAAAGTCATTATGTTTGACATGCAAAACGTCATACATAAGCTTTGCATATATTCAGGCGAAAATCGGCTGATTTAAAAAAAAAGACAAAAGAAGCACTCGAAGTTGTGACTTGCATAACAATGACGAAGACAAGTTGGTGCCGTTTTGTTAGTGCGAGGTACGGGTGATGACTTAATAATTGGTGTGATCAGCGTAGCGAAAAAACAGACGAAATATATTGGGTGTAGAGTTTAAACAGTAGGGTGCAAGAAACAAGGAGTCTTTGATTGTACTATACTTTCGGTTAAGAAGCTTTCAATCTTATATAAAAGAATATTGTTTTAAAAAGTATCACAAGATGCCGTAAAAAGCATCCAACGTTACCTTTTAAAACAGGATCCAATATTACAAATTCCCTTCCTTCGACTGTTATAATGTCAGAATAACGGAATAATTCTCGAAGAAACCGTAATTCGTAATTTGTATTTTGAAGTCTAGAGTGTGCCAATATTAGAGGTATTTAAATTACCAATAAAGGTGAAAAGGTGCAGAATTGTGGGACCTCATTTAATAGGAATTTTCTAATGTGAAAGCAAAGGATATCAAAATTATCTGTAAGTTAAAAAAAATCTAGTTCGAATGACAGTAAGGAATCAAGATTTTCTAAATAAATGAAGCTTGAATTAAAATCAGGTTACTGTTCAAAGAATTTTGAAATGTTTTAAAAAACAATTTTAAGAAAAGTTGTTGCTATTTGTTCTATGTTTACCAATAGAAATTTATCTCGGATGTCTTTTGAAAAAAGGAATACTTTTTCACAATACTGTCTAGAATTTAAACCCACCAATCTAAAACATAACCCCTATAATGAGAATGGAATACTTTCTCGATTAAGCTTAAGCTTGGAGTAAAAATTTTGAACATTTGTGTTTCTTGTTATTTATTTTTGTGTCTTCTTCTTTTTTTTCATCTAAAGCAACATGTACTCGTGCATGGTTGGAATACAGCAGCTAAATAATTACCCACTTTGGATGGGTTACATACCAAGCGGTATAATTAATTAGCCGGTTCTTTTTAAGGCAATGTCATTGTCGTTGACGACGGATCGCCTAGACAGACTTTAAGACAACCAAGACACAAAGATCAAAAAACTCAGTTTCTCTTGGCTATAAGTATACGGATATAGTATGTGGATCCCCGCCGCCGATGGCTGGTTAAGTGGAGTGTGATGACGGTTAAATAGCAATTCTACTTTGAACTGTGTTCCATGCTATGATGGGGCATCCACAAGATGATGATGCTACTGTGTTGTTCTTCCATAGCTAATTAGCATAAAAACCTAATCGAACGAACCAACATCCAGACTATGAGGTTATAGGTATACATAGGTATATTCTACACAATTTTTGCAAGTGCACACAGCACATCTTCTTAATTATAAAGTTATCAGCCATTTTGAAGTTCTTAATTAGTGAACATAACAAAGAAATTAAGGTGTACCTTGCCCTGAAAGGACGATTCGTTCGTATATACAATGTGCGTCAAGAACATCGCCGAGAATTAACATGGTTTGGTATAAGGACAGCAGGAAGGAGCCAAAGGATGTAATTAATAACCTCTGGGGTGCAGCTGTTATGGGAATAAATAAACATAAGAAATAAGTCTTTAATTATTCTAAGCATATGAGGTTGCGTTTGATGATGAGAACTTAAAAATAAAAAAGAATATACAATCTCAATTAAATATTTTAATGATAATAATTGAAGTTGGAAGATGTTATTACGAGTAAGTGAAACAAACTCGAGTAGAAGTTTAATTCCATATGTATTATGGGTTAAAGGAAGGCTTTTGAAATTAATTATTTAAGAACGTTAACAAAGTTAATCAACAAATGGTTACTGGTTTGATTCAATAATTATGTAAACATTTTGCGGTCCATATTTACAATATTTTAAAGTTCCTAATGATATGACTGAATTTAAATGCATACAATGTAAAGAAAATACAAATTTATCTGTTTAAAGTTGGTTTTGAGCGAATCGAAAAGGAGAAAAAGAATATATGTATTATTGAGAACTTGAATATAATTCTATAATGTAGAGATTTATCTCGTTCACACAAAAATTTGAAACACTCAACACTTAATTTATTGAAACTTATTTAATTTCTTAATTTAACCGAAAACTTATTATTTTGAATGTATTTAAGAGATGTTTGTCAAAATAATATGTGAGTGCAGGCGTGGAGAATTATTATAAATAAATATATTAGGTGGCGTAACAGTCCTTTGTCCTGTCCTGTCAGGAATGAAGGGGATTTACAATATTTTGAGAAAGATAGAAAGAACTTTTCATGACAAAAATGATTTGTCAATTCCTCGCAAGGGGCAGTACCCGTGAAAAAAAAACGTGAAAGATGGCACAGGCAGGGTTTGAACCAAAAACCCGTGTCATGACAGTCCAATGCACTAACCATCATGTCGCGAGCACCACCAATGAATTAATATAAAGTTACTTAATGTCCCAGTAATTCAAAAATTTACTTCTTGACCGAAATGCATAAGTTCTTTATAAGGTTCTTATTATTGTAAGTAAACTTAAGCTTATGACAACTATTAAAGGGTATTTTTAGATAAAATTCTAACTTTCCTTTTGACAACAAAATAAACTTCGGTACGCTAAGAGTTACGAATGGATCGCTGGGACACATTTTTGCAACAATTGGGGCTATATTTCAAGAATAACGCCCTGAATATTATTTTCCAAAACTACAATCGCTATAACCTTACAAAATATAGGCGAGCGGTGCGTTTCTATAACAAAGGTCACATTTTTTGTTTCTTTCTTTTTATATCCCATCAAACAAAGACAACATGATGGCTTTCAATTTGTACTCAACAGAGAAAATCAAACATGGCCGACACAATGGCGGAATTAAAGAGAATGTAAACCTTTAAAGGTGCGTCGTCTTAAAAAAAAATAAACATGAAAAAAATACCTGGAAGCTGTTGATGTATTTTAAAATTTCCGTTTGTACCGTTTTTATGAAAATTCGAAATATTCAAAATCGTTTTTTAAAAGCTGCTAATTTAAGATGTACTGGTTGTCGCAATTTCAATTAAACCGGTTCTTGGTTTCCCTCTGCTCAAAAGTGGATTTTTACGGATGTATAAGCATAGACCAATACTGTTGACGGAACCTTTTGCAAAAGGCATTTGAGAATAATTCTAGCTCGTGGCGTGCCCAGTTATGACACCGATTATGGAGCTTATATGCGATTTGGTTAGAGATGGCACCTTAATCAGCATAAATTTAGTGTAGGTTAGATGTCTTTCATTACCTGACACGTGGTGATGTTATTCCACCTGAAGTTTGACTTCTTCATAGTGTCTTGCATTACGAAAGTTTCCATGTAGCGATTGGTATTCCAGCATTAGCTAAACGTGGTTGAATGGATTGTAGTGTGCCATTTCTGGCAAAGTACATCTGCCTTACAATTTCCTGGAATGCCTTTATGGCCCGGCACCGTGCAAAGGTGATTATTAATCTCCATTAGAGATGATCGACAGTAGTACCCGTTGCATGATATTTAGTGCGTTGTATGGTCATGCCAGAGGTCTTAGGTTTAATCCCTGCCTGTGCCATCTAAAGTTTTGTTCACGGGTACTGCCTCTTGCGAAGAATTGACAAATCCTTCAAGAGTAATTCTTGTCAACTTGTCATGAAAAGTGATTTCTAAAATTAGTCGTTTAAATTCGGCTTAAAACGATAGGTCCCCTCCATTACAGGCAACAGTACTCGCTGTAAGTCACTAGGCACTAGTTCTCAACGTCTGTTGCGTCAACTAATTTATTATTTTAAAGATGATTGAGAGTTATGAACTGTTAAAGAGTTTGTAGAGACAGAGTACAGAGATTTGATAGCGGCCTGACTATCTGATAAAATTCGGATATCAGATAATGATATCACATTTTTTTTAAGCCACGACAAGACTTCTTTTATGGCCAGAGGTCAGCTTGCAACACGCTACAATGATTGGGAAGAATGAGAGAATCAGTCAAGTACACACCTCCATCAATCCCTTCATTTGTTTTTGATCCATCTGTATAAAAGTAGTCTTCCAGAAATGCTCTATCCACCCAGAAAGATCTAGATGGTATATAAATTAAGAAATGTGGAAGTTTCTGTCGACTTGCAGTTGGGCGATGGTGGAATTAAGAATTACGGAGCGGCCAATGTTGTTATCAATCAACTGCGACGAAGCTTAGACTAGAATAGCAGAGCTTGCAGGTGTAGAATTTAATGTTTAAAAAATAAACTACAACCACAATTTAAAAATACAGGGTGGAAACTTACTTATTTGAAAAAATTCCCGCGTGGTGAGTTGGGCGTGTAGAGGGGCAAGAGGGGGCGCATCTGGAGGGGGTAAAGTTTGTTTCTCCCTTCAGTGAGTTGCCATCATGCTCTGGTCTAGAGAACAGCGGGCATTCGCCCGAAAGAGTGAGGCAGTCAGTTGTGTGTTCTCCCCGGCGTTCGGCTCACAAACTCGCAGCTGCTTTGGGAATTTCTGACACCACTGTTCGACGAATTCTCCATAAAGACCTTCAATTTCATCCCTATAAATTGGCTGTTGTGTAAGAATTAACTGAACGCGATTTTGTTGCCCGCCAAAATGCATGTGAAATGCTGATTGACAACCTGCCTGAAGACGCGGTCGTTTTTTTCAGTGACGAGACTCACTTCCACATTTCCGGCTGCGTCAACAAGCAAAACATGCGTTATTGGTGTGGTGTAAATCCGCGTGAGCTTCACCAGAAGCCACTTAATTGTGAGCGAGTTACTGTCTGGTGTGCGATGTCGGTAATGGGAATAATTGGTCCTTATTTTTTTTTGAAGAAAACTAACGCGCAGTTGCCGTGAATGAAGTTCGTTACAGGAACATGATCGAGGAATTTTTTCTTCCAAGACTAGAAGAAATGAACGTTAGGAATGTGTGGTTTCAGCAAGATGGAGCCATAGCAAACACAGCACGAGACTCAATGAATTTGTTACGTCAACATTTCCCCGACCGCCTCATCTCTCTCAGAGGCGATCTTCTATGGCCGTCACGGTCTCCAGATTTGACTCCATGCGGTTTCTTTTTATGGGTTTATTTGAAATCCCTGGATTATGTCGATCGACCACGGACCATAGCACACCTCAAGAACAACATTCGCGACGCCCGCCATTGCAAACATACCGATTGATATGCTGCGAAGAGTTTATACGAATTTCAAAAATCGACTTCATCAGTGCATGCGCAATGAGGGTCGCCATTTATCCGATGTCATTTTTAAGACTGCATAAACAAAATTGGGATATTGTATTCTCAAATAAAAAAAATTAAAACAATAACTAAAGTACTTTTTTTTATTGACCTTTCAAATAAGTAAGTTTCTCTGGCGCACCCTGTACTTTAGCTTTTCAAATTTAATGAAGGTTTATATTTTTCAGTTTTAAAATAAAATTTATGAAATATAAAGAATTGTAAAGGGAATATTTTAAGGATCTTTCACGTAGATTTTATGCTATTTTTGGTGAAAAGGTTTTAATTAAAAACAAAACTTTTAAAAGTATTAATTTCTTTATCTTTGACAAAATAAGCCTTCTATAGTAAAACCAATCATTTAAAGATTAAAAAATCCTCCCATTTTCTCTAATAAGCCACTTTTCACATAGACAGATCTTTTACAGATCGAAACAAAAATAATTATTTTAAATTTTTACTCAGTAGGTTAATTTTAAAAAAATGCCAACGTTTTTTACCAAACCTTTATATCAACATGCCAATTAGTTTTCAAAGACGCTTTATATTATTTATTGTTTCCTGACACCTACATAAACTCTTTCCTTAAAACTTATCCTTCAAATATGTACTGTCCTTTCACGCCAATATATGGCATTTCGTGTCGGTGGCCTCTTTAAGGAATTTTTTAATAGTTTTACAAGACTTATAAACCTTACATTTACTAGCTAATTACCTTGAGTAATTTTCCTGTCCTTCATTTGCTGTTAAATTACCTACATCTGTAAAACTAAAATTTATTTCACTTAAAGGTACCTACTACCTACACTCTTAAAGGGTTGAAAAGTAAAAAGAATCATAAATTCATAAAAACTGAATAGCATAGTATTATTTCAAAACCACATGCAGCATAAAACATATACCTAAGTGTTTTTCCATTTTTTTTACCAGAAACTGAAATCTCAATGACAAACACCTCTTTCAATTGCACCAAGAGCAAGCTCAAAAGCCTGCAGGCACATGACTACCTATATTCACTTCATCATTACGCACCAGATAACCAGAAGTTGTAAAGACTAATTCAAAGGATATAATGTTCCCCTATACTCGTACTCGCTTATGCCGACATCCTTACAAGTTACGAGCGAGTGAGAAAGCAAGTGAAGTCTCAATGCCAACAACGTTAACGCGTCCTTTATACCTTTATAGCAATAAAACGACTTAAACGATCACAATAAAAACGAATTCACTTTTCCTTAAAAAACACAAAACACCATATTAGAATTGAGGACATTACCCTTTTTGCCTTGCTAAGGTTCTATGGTACAAACGAAAACGAACTATTTGTGGCATCTGAAAGTGTTTTATTAGTTTTATTTTTCTGAACAAAAAAAAGAACAAATAAAAATGAGACCCTAAGAAATCGAGACACCATAAAATCCATACCAAAAGAAGAAAAAAGTAAGAGTCATTAAAAATGTTTACGGCCTTTCAAGGTCGGACATAAAATTGACAGATTGTTGGCAGTTTTTTTCTTTTTTTTTGAGTAATTTTCTTATGCTCTTCCGTATAAGATATGGTAAAAAGTAGACATGAGCCAGGAAGGAGGTTTGTTCAGCAACGTGACGTCATTAGTTACAGTCGCTATGGGATTTCTTCAAACGTGTGTTTGGCCTTGAAATTAATTTTGGATGTAAGATACTTTTCCATGTGAATTTTGTTAACTAAATTGAGAGTTGTCATTTTAATATGTTGCTTCACTTTCCTACGTTGTTGTTTCTTAATAAATTTAAATATCAATTTTCACTGTAGTATTTTTCATATTTACTCTAAAACCTTTTTTTTTGTATCATTGATCACATTTAAAACATTATATAAGTTACTTGAGCATTATTATTTTTGCACTATAGACATTGATAAAGTATTAAGTGTTAAGTTTCATTTCTAATGGTTTGACTTTAACTATTTTTAATGGGTCCGATTTGCCAAATTGCAGATTTTTACATTTCACGACGTTTCAAGGTCCTTAGAGTCGGAATAAAAGATTTTTAGAATGATGCCTGTGCGTGATTGGTTACATTCGTTCGTCCGTACGTTCTCGACATTTTTTTCGTAGTCCATAGCTCAAGAACCAGAAGAGATATCGACTCCAAATACATTTGTTTTTATATGTAGATAATAAGGCAGAAAGGGCTCTCAAGAAAATTGATTGGTATTTTTTACCATAGCAGCGAAAATGTTTGAGAAAAATCGAAATAAAAGTTTTTATTTTTTACAAAAAAAAAGCTAAACAAAAAATTGAATAAAAGTTAGTTAAAATTGATTTTATACTCAAATATCTTTTTAAAACTTTGAGATTATCGCTTCAAACTTATTTTATCTTATAAAACAAATTGTTTTTAACATTCGGTAAAATTTTGAAAAAAATCGAATTGACAGTTTTTTTTACAAAAAATAAAAACCTAACAAAAAAACAATACTAAAACTTGGTAAAAATTTACTTACGACTCAAATAGCTTTTAAACTTTAAAAATATTATATTGAAACTCTTTTTATTTCACAAAAAATATTATTTTCAATATTCAGTATGTTTTTTTTTTATAAAAATCCAACAGTTCTTTTTTTTAAATAAAAAAATAAAATCTACAAAAAATATCAATCAACAACTTTTCTTTACAAAACACAACACCAATACAAAAGTAACTAATAACTCATGAAAAAAGTTTTTCGAAACAAGTGCCCTAAGAACAAAGAAAGATGACTTCAAACTTAATTTCTCTAACACAAAATATAAAATGACAAACGCGAATGGGTCGTATTCAAATCTCATACAATCTATTTTAAATCACACGATATAAGGTTTTGTCAAAATCGGTTGAGTAATTCAGATTTTATTGTATCATTATACTTTCATTTTAGGAGTTTGAGAATTTTCGGACTAAACATAAGACTGACAGTTTCAAAACCACCTGTTGTGCTTTTTGCAATCAGTTTTAACATTTTACCTCACAAAATCTCTTATTCTTCAATTGCATCTCTTCACCCACACAATGACAACTAAAAGAGATTGAATGAAATTTTGTTAGGGTGTGTGAAGAGCACTTTATAAGCAAAAGCGACTTCTTCTGGTTCTCTTTTCATTTTTTCTCTTTGCAAATTTAAACCGTGAAGAATTGAAAGCATTCACTTCTCAGCCAACTAAATTAATTTAAAAAAACTTGTTTAAAATTGAATATGCATTCTATACCAAACTGAAAATGCTTATAAATTGTATATCTAATGAACATATGTTTAAAAGTCAAATTAAATATTTATACCAACATTTTGTGATATTCTAAAACTGAAATTTTTGATAAAAACCAAAACTATACAAAATAGAAAAATAACGAAAAGAATCCAGAAGAAAGAAAACTTAATAAATATAAATCAATAAGTCACACACGCAAAAGAAAAGAAAAAAGAAAAAAATAATATACACTACGTTCAGCAACATGTCACCCAAAAAAGGGAGAGGGAATAAAATTGTTGTGGGAGGACTGAAAAATTGGTTACGTGACACATACCTCAAATAACTTGATTAAACACACTTTTGACGCTTTTTTTGTTCTTTTCTTCTTGATTTTGATTTTGTGTTCGTATCGTCTACTCCAATTTATTGACAATACGAGATATTCTTTTGTAAGATAGAATGAAAAATTGTTTTCATGCAAGAACTACAAAAACTTTCAATAGCTTAGGTACCCTGAGTTCCCATATAGAACACGAGACTGTTGAACAATTTTTCTTTATATTCAAAATGTATTTCATCCAAAGTCAAAACCAATGTCAAATCCAAACCCGATGTGATGTGTGAATACGTATTTGAATTTTAAATTTGACAAATTCCGAAAAAAAAAACTATTAGAAGAAAGAAATATTTCGTCTCGGTCCCAGTTTTCTTGGGCGATTACGATTTCAATATTGTGTACACATGTTTGAGTTCGGCTATAGGATAGGTGCCTTTAGAAATGAATTGTATCTTGTGTAAAGTTTTTCTTGAAAATGATCCAATTTTTCGATTCAATTATTTTGAATAACTGTTAAATAAAGAAACGCACATATTCGAGTAGTGAAGTGATATGGGGCACCCATATGTCTTATGCTTGATTGAATGAGATGAATGTTAATTTGTTTTCTCCAGACATTGTCATTGGCATCGAGGGATGGATGATGATGATGTTGGAGGTCTCGGCTATTATAATAATTGAGCTCATGAATATCTTAATGTTTTCGGTAAATTGTTACCTATAATAGATTAATTCATATGAGTTGATGTCCAATGGAGGGAGGATGTTATGAGGTACTTTTAAGATTTAGCTTTTTTTATTAAATTAATAAATAAGAACAAAGTTTGTTGTTATACATATATGTTTTACCGTTTTGTATGAAACTTTGTTAAAACAATAACAGATACATATTTAGTGAAATTTAAAACTATTTAAAGGTTTAGTTTAAACCGACCGTTAATTGAACTGTTAATCTAAGATGCGATAAAACAATAGACGCTTAAATAAGATGTTAGAAAATTTCATAAAATACTGGGAATTTTCTTATTTAAAAACAAATATTTATGCTGGGTCCGGCAAAAAGATCTCCCATATTTTAAAAGGCAATGACAAATAAATAAACAATTTAAAAGAAAGATTGTATAGAATTTTTAACTTCCCATAGGAAGTTATTGTAATGCGTCCGAGTTGTCAAATTGAAAATTTTGACATTTTTCGACGTTTCAGGGTCCCTAGAGTCGAAATAAAAGATTTTTAGAAAGATGTCTGTGCGTGCGTGTGTACGTACGTTCGTACGTCCGTACGTCCGTACGTTCGCGACGTTTTTTCGTCGTTCATAGCTCAAGAACCAGAAGAGATATCGACTTCAAATAAATTTTGTTATACAGATAATATGGCAGAAAGATGCAGAAAGGGCTCTCAAAATTTAACGACTAAAATATGATTTCATCTCCAAAACAATTTTGAGCAACGGAGTGTAATGTTTTTGAAACCTGATAAAATTTTGAGAAAAATCGAATTGACAGTTTTTTTACAAAAAATAAAAACCTAAAAAATAATTTATAAAAGTTGGTAAAAATTGATTTTCGACTCAAATATCTTTTCAAAACTTTAAGATATTGGCTTTAATTTACTTTTATCTTTCAAAAAAATTTGTTGTCAACATACAGTTAAAGTTTGAAAAAAATCAAATTGACAGTTTTTTTACAAAAAATTAAAAACCGAAAAAAAAAATTAACAAAAGTTCATAAAAAATGATTTTCGACTCAAACATCTTTTAAAAACTTTGAGATAAAAGGTTCTTACTAATTTTTTCTTATAAGAAATATTGTTTTCAACATTAGGACAAATTTGGAGAAAAATAGAATTGACATTTTTTTTACAAAAAATAAAAACCAAAAAAAAATGTATAAAAGTTGGTAAAAATTGATTTTCGACTCAAATATTTTTCCAAAAATTGTAGATATTGGCTTTTAACAACTTTTATCTTTGAACAAATATTGTTGTCAACATTCAATAAAATTTTGAAAAAAATCGAATTGACTGTTTTTGTGCAAAAAATTAAAAACCTAATAAAAATTTACCAAAAGTTGGTGAAAATTGATTTTTGACTCAAATATCTCTTCAAAAATTTTAAATATTTTCTTTAAACTAATTTTATCTTATAAGAAGTATTGTTTTCAACATTTGGTGAAATTTTAAAAAAAATTGAATTGACAGTTTTTTTACAAAAAATAAAACTCTAAAAAAAAACAATACTAAAACTTGGTAAAAATTTACTTTCGGCTGAAATAGCCTTTTAAAAATTAAAAATATTGGCTTCAAACTCATTTTATTTCACAGAAAATATTGTTTTCAGTATTCAGTAATTTGTATATAAAAATCCAACAGTCCGTTTTTTCATAAAAAATAAAATCTACAAAAAAAAAATGCGCAAATTTGGTAAAAATTGATACGAGTACATATAGACAAACTTTTAAGCAAGACAAATTCACAGGCGGGATGGGAAGTTATCAGTGTGGGTCGCATCCCAGCCTCTTTTTTAAATTGGAACCAGCCTTCTTTGTGGTTCCTAGTAAACTGATTTAAGTTTGGTTAGAGGAAGGTCTCACTCATGTGACAGTAGCGATCCGCATTAACTGTAACTTTTTACCCATTTTATTCGAAAAAATACGGACCATACACACTAAATTCAGCAACAGCACAACAAACTGTCTCATAAGTGCCACGCCATTATGATTGCTAAAAACGGCACGTAGACTTCTATCTACATCTATACCCGAAATATCATTTTATTTTTATAAATAGCTTTAAAGATAAACGTCTAAAAATACGGGAGGTTTTATTACCGGACCCTGTATATTAAATCAAAATAAGAAAAACAAGGCTATGAACTTCTTAACGTTTTGAAAATCAGATATACTTAACTTTTGGATGGAATATTTAAATTCTTGATTTAACCTTACAGTAATGCTTGTTACCGGTTGTTTTAGAATATTTATGGTAGAATAATTTTAATTTGTGACAAATATTAACTGAATATGTAATTCGTAAAAGAATTGAAAAATTCGAACTTGAGATTTTAATCAAACATGCCATTGCGATAGTTGAGAAGCCGAAAAAAGTGGGACAACCGAAGTGAGTCTCTCTGCCTGTTCACGCACCTACAGCCCAATCCATTGGATCAATTGATCACGTTAGGTGTTTATAAGATGAATATTTTGTAAATGTTTTTTGGTTATAAGGTTGTGTTTCCTGAAGTTGTTTATAACTATACAACTTTATGTATAAAAACTGTATAGTCTCTTGGTTGAAAATGTTTTCCACAGCACTGTACGTCTATATTTCTATATATCGTTTTGAGACAAATGTTTATCAATTTACTGAGGATAAATTGCTACAATCTAGACTTGACTATGGTTGAAGCCGTATAGTCCATACTATTTTGAGAGATGCATAAAACATAAAGTAAGTATAGTGAATTGAACGAATAACAGGATATTATTTACACTGCATTAGATTTATTTGATCCTATCAATAATACAATTTGTATTTGATTTTAAATGTGTTAAGGATCACGAAAACAAACCATAAATGTTGAGCCCAATTTTCTTACTTCAAACTATAAATACTTTATATTATTAGGAGTCAACTTTGACATTGTATCGTTAATTAATAAAAGTCCAAAGCCAATTTAACACAAATTTTAATCTCAACATTTGATTTGATTATTAGTTAGGCCCATTGTGTTTTGTTCTTAAGCTTTTCGTCTAATTCAAATCGAATGCCTTGAGTTATGGCAACAAATTTTCAAAATGAAAAAAATGCATTCTTAAATAGATATCAAAAGAATATATATTTATGTACAATGTCAAGCCATTTTGTTATTAGTTATGTTTCAATGTTTTTAATGTTTCAATAGGTTTTATTATATTTTATCTTATTAGTTTAAAAATCAGGAAGTTATTTTGTGCTCGTTGATAAAATAAAAAAGCTTACAACAATATTTTCTGGAATATAAATACATTTCAAACTAATAACTTTACCTGTTCGCAAGATGTGTATTAGTTTTATTAGTATTAACTTGTCGGTCCGATTTGTCGAATTGAAAAATTTTGCAATTACTCAACGTTTCAAGATCTCTAGAGTCGAAGTAAAAGATTTATAGATAGATATCGTAAGAAGTGCGTTTGCAAGTTCGGAACGTTTTTTTCGTCGTCCATAGAACCATTAGTGAATCGACTTCAAATAAATTTTGTTATACGGATGATAATGCAGAAAGATGCAAAAAGGACTCCCCACAAAATTCAGTAGGTGGTTTTTTTACAGCAATTTAAAAAAAGAGGCTGAAATGGGACCCACACTGATAACTTCCCATCCCGTCTGTCGATTTGTCTTGCTTAAAAGTTTAAAAGTTTTCGTGTTGAATTAAAAAGTAGTTAGTTGAATTATTTTTAAAAATTTAAAAATTCCTAACAATATTTTTCTTATAAAGAAATATTTTAGTTTAAAAAGTAGTTTTGTTAAATAGATTTTTAGTGAAGAACAAATGTTTAACAATTTAAATTGCCTTATTTAAATTTTCACAAATTGGATGAATGAAATTAATTTGAGAGATTTAAGAACCGAACATTAATTTTTACCAAATTTGGATACTTTTTTTGTAGATTTTAAAAAACTACTGAATATCGAAACCAATATTTTCTGTGAAATAAAAAAAGTTTGAATACAATAAATAAAATAAATTTGTATCGAGATTTAGTATTGTTTTTTTTTTTTTAAGTTTTTATTTTTTGTAAAAAAAATGTCAATTTGATTTTTCTCAACATTTTACTGAATGATGACAACAATATATTAAAAACAGATAAAAGTAGTTTAAAGCCAATAACTCTCTAATTTTCAAAAGATATTTGAGCCAAAAATCAATTTTTACCAACTTTCATTAATTTTTTTTTGTAAAAAACTGTAAATTCGATTTTTCTCATAATTTGGCCGAATGTTGTCAACAACATTTTTTAAAAGATAAAAATAGTTTAAAACCAATATCCCAAAGTTTTGTAAAGATATTTGAGTCGAAAATCAATTTTTACTAACTTTTGTTAAATTTTCTTTTAAGTTTTTATTTTGTAAAAACTGCCAATTCAATTTATTTTTCTTCAAATTTTACCAGATGCTAAAAACGTTATTTTTCGCTGCTTAAAACCATTTTGGAGATAAAATCATTTTGTATTCGTAACATTTTCGAGGTGACACATTTTTTTTCAGGTTTATTGATTTATAAAAAAAACCATTTAGTGGTCTTTTTTCAAAAAATATAGCTATTTTGTATCACGTTACAATATATTATATGAAATTAAATTTAAGTCTCTAGTGTTTTTGGTTCGTAAGATATTAAGAGTTAACCAAAATGTTCACCTTTTTTTTAAACTGCTATGATAAAAAAAAACACCCACTCAATTTTCTTGAGAGCCCTTTCTGCATTATTCTTCCTAACACAAAATTTATTGGATGTCAATATCTCTTCTGGTTCTTGAGCTATGGACGACGAAAAAAATGTCGCGAACGTACGGAAGTACGGACATACGGACGTACGAATGTACGTACACACGTACGCACAGACATCTTTGTAAAAATCTTTTATTTCGACTGTACGGACCTTGAAACGTCGAGAAATTTAAAATTTTCAATTCGACAAATCGGTCCCATTACAATAACTTGCTATGGGAAGTTAAAAAAGGTGAATATTTTGGTTAACCTTAAATATCTCACAAACCAATAACACTATAGAGACTTGAATAAAATTTCATATTATAAAATGTAACATGATATCAAGAAAATATATTTATATTTATATAAAAATTTACGTTTTTTTATAAATACAAAAAATGACAGCACCACCGCGAACATTTTCCGAACAAAAAGATTGTGAGAAAAATCGAATTGACAGTTTTTTAATTAAAATAAAAACATCACTCAAAGTTGGTAAAAATTGATATTGGACTCAAATATATTTTTGAAACCTGAGATGTAGACTTCTAATTATTATTATTTTATAAAAAAACATAGAAATATTGCCTCAACACTAAGTTAAATGTTAAAAAATAAAAATAAAAATAATTATAGTTTTTCTACAAAAAATAAGAACCTAAACAAAACATTACTAAAAGTTGGTAAAAATTGAACCTTAAGAAATTTTCAGATATTTTTTTTTTAAAAATTACCAAATTTTATTTTATACGAAATATTGTTATTAACAAAATTTTGAGAAAAATTAAATTAACAGGTAAACTAAAAATAAAAAAAAAAAACAATACTAAAACATGGAAAAAAATTATTTTTTCGACTCAAACATCTTTTTAGCAATAAAAATATTCGCTTCAAACAATTTTTATTTTACAGGAAATATTGTTTTCGACATTCAGTACATTTTTTATAAGAATCCGACACTCAGTTTTTTTTTATAAAAAATTAAAATCAACAAAAAATAGTACGAACAATTGGTAAAATGGATGTTGTTTTCTTAAAAACTTTTAAGAGCTGCTGCTAAAATTGGTAAAAACTGGTTTTCGACTAAAAATCTTGTTTACAAAAAATAGATTTTGAAATCAAACTATTTCATCATATGTAAAATATTGTTGGTAGTTTTTAATTTTTATAGTAGTTCAACTGACAGCGTCTTTAACAAAACACAAAAGCCTACGAACCTTTTAAGCAAGACACATCTACAACTAGATGGGAAGTTATCAGTGTGGGTCGCATCCTGCTCTCTTTTTTTGTAGTTTTAAAACTTTTTTTCAAAAAAAAACTGCCGATTGGATTTTGTATATATTTTTTAAAGGGTATAACAGGTTTGATATTAATACCTTTATTTGATCTAAAGGTATTCGAGCCAAAATTTTTAGATTTTTTTAATTTCTTTTTTAAGTGAAATAAGCTATTTTAGCCCTTTAAAATGTATAGGGTAGATATCAACATAAATTGTATGCTTAATTGTCTTATAGATCAGGATTGATGTTGTTGATATAATAAACACGGTATTCAAGTTTTGTTTGGCTTTGAATTAAAACCACTGATATTTATTGTTTCTGGAGTTATAGGCAGACATTTAAGACGTTGTTGAAGTTTTAAGATCAGTTGGGACCGTAAATCAATTGAATTTTTCATTGGAAATCAATAACAGTTTTTTTTCGAAACAAAATGTAGGTCACATAATTAATTCATTGTATAAATTAAGAAAAGTACGCATACGCCAAGTGTGTCATAGTTTTATTTTTGTCGCTTATATTTAAATACCATAAACGACGCATTGAAAACTTCATGCTACATACTAATGAATCCTAACACTTATAATAAAATAAATAAGGTATCGCAAAAGTCCATTACATTACATCCATTTTAAATCTCAATTATTCTTACTCTAAAATATAATATTTGTTAATACCTAAAATGGTCATCAACTTTGGTGTTATAGACTGACACCTGCAATTAAATGTACAGTATTTAAGCCTTGGATTAAAATATTAATTTAAATAAACGAATCACATGCAAAATCCTTAATACTCTTTAAATAGGACTCAACATGGGGTAAAACCTTAATTATCCATTTGAATATAATTGAATTCGCTCTTACAACCGAAACTCAATTCCAATCCGGACAAAATACTTCAATATAAATTAGTATAAGAATATTATTAAACAGAAAATTGCTAATAAATTCATTAAATTCATGAATTCAGAAAAAATAATAATCGACTTATTCATTTATATACCCACTCTTGCAAATTTAGTGTGCGCAGTGCGTCACACATTCGATTCGAATTCAAACTCACATTTTGAAAGTCATTTTATGTAAATTAACCAATCAATTTATCTGATTATTACTTTTCGTTACTTTTCTCCTCTACATCAGCTCTGGGTCTTTTAAGTTCAGATAAATATACAAAAGTTGCGAATATTTAAAGTTTATCTTTTACATTTTTTCTTTTTTGTATATTTATTTTTAAAAGAGCTCTGCGCTGTCACATAACTTATCTGATACAATCTGAAATTTATTCTTTGAAATATGTATGAATGTCTGCTCTCTCCCTGAATCAAATTAAATTGATGCAAAGAAGGAAAACCACAGAGATGCGAATTGGCCAACCAACCGAACTCACCGTCCGTCCTACCACCAGACCAACCAGACATGTTTTCTGATCTAAAAAATAAAAAAGATTTTAGCAAATACGCGGGCTAAAAATATACACAATTCGTTGATCTTACAGACTTAATACGAGTTGAACTGAATGCATATTTATAATTTTTCTTATAAATGTAATTCGTACAACGAGAGCAACATCATGAAGATCATCAGATCAGACGTCGTCGTTTTACTTCAATAATTTATTTCACTTAAAATATCAAATGGATTTGGTTTCCCTGGCAGATTATAATGATAAGAAGGGCTGTTTTTGGAGTCTGGTCGTGACGAGGGATAAAGTCAGTGATGGGATGATTTTAATCCCACTCTTTCCGGGATACAATTATTTCGTTAAGTAAAAATAACACCCAAAGAGGACTGACAAAAACAGACATTTAATTCCACGTGAAGATGTTTTAAATTTGTGTGATTATGATTAAATAATATTAATATCTGTTAAGCTGTATAAATAAACACAGTAATTCTTTTGTTTAAAGCTATGCATAGTTAAGGAGAATTCGAATTGAGAATAGTGAACCAAATAAAATATTAATTGACGCACGGCTGGGACCATAGGTATTTGATCTTAAAATTAGGGTAGTTTTATAATTAAAAGCGTTTCTTATATTAAACTGAATCTTATGATTGAACTGCTCGAACTATAGAAAGTTCGGTTTTGATGTCCCAAAATATTATGGCCGGAAAAATTTCTAAAGTACTTGGTTTTCGAATTAAAGATTTATAATTTTATGCTATATGTACTCAAAATTTAAATCTTAATTTTGTATTTTCTAAACCGATCGAATTAAAAAAAATACAAAAAGACGAACACATGTGTTTTACAAACGTTTCAATAGATTGGGCTTTCATTTAAATATTACAAACCTTTAAATTTAATTTCGATATTTTATTTTATTTCAAATAAATTAATATTTTGCTCTCTTGAAAACGGTAACATACATTTCAATACAGATATTTGGGTAGCAACTTTTTTTATTTTCATTGTTTTAATTGTATAAGCTTTCTTATAAAGAATGAAACTAAGATTTAGGCTTAGTATTAATGTTTTCCATATAAACTATATCGGATATCATTTCAGAACTTCTAAGAAAATGCAAAGTGGAAAATTGTAAATCTGTTCATCATATAAAAAAAACAGCAAACATTTTTCAAAAACGAAATGTTATTTTAAATTTTAAAATATTTAAGATTTCTTTTTCTATTATAGTCTTTTTGGGGTTTCATGTTCATCTTTTTTGTATAATGCACGAAAGTCGTACATTTAATACATTTAAAAAAATAAATAAAGATACACTTGAATACAATAATAATATTTTGGAAAATGAGCATTTATATTTCCGCCATTTGTTTCATATTTCTTTGAATATAATCCTTTTATGATTAAATTTGTATTTTTTGTTTTTTTTAATAGTTTTGAATTATGCAAGCCATAATTTTTGATTTGCCTTGGTTAACACTCTACCAGATATTCACAACAATATTTTGTGTGGGATAAAATTACGAACAATATTTTGCATATGATGAAATAGTTTGATTTGAAAGTCTATTTTTGCTGACGAGATTTTTAGTCGAAAAGAAACTCAATTTTAGCCATTTTTAGTATAAGTTCTTGAAAGTAATCATTTCTTCTATAAACAGATATGAAAGAATGAAATTATTTTACAGTCAATACCTCCATTTCTTCACGAAAATTAAGAATCAAACATCAATTTTGAACAATTTTGCGTACCTACCATAATTTGTAAATTTAATTTTATATGAAAAGACTGACCGTTAGATTTTTATACAAATTTTGCTGAATGTCATTGACAATAGTTTTTATAAGTTCACATTGATTTGAAGAAAATATTTTTGATTTTTGAAAGGAAAATATGTATTTTTTTATTAAGTTTTTTACTAAGTTTTAGTAATGTTTTCTAAGGTTATTTTTTTTTGATAAAAAAAAAACTATGAATTAGATTTTTCTAAAAATTGTACTGAATATTAAAAACAATATTTTGTAGTTTTCATAAGATGAAATTAGTTTAAAGCCAATATCATTAATTTTAAAAAGATGTTTAAGTCAAAGACAACTGTCATATTGATACTTTTAAGTGACAGTTCTTCGGTTCGGGGTCGTGACCTCCTCTGGGAGATTATTTATTTTTAATTTTCGTAGGAATTGCCTTGAATTAAAAACGTATCGTATTGCATTAATGAATATGACTCCCCTAATATTTTTTATTATTTGCTAAAAGTTGCTAAAGGTAGCACTTTTCACTGCGTAAGAGAACATAATATGAATCAGAAATCCAATGGGGAAGCACGCTGCCAGTGAGTGTTATAACTCCGCACTCGTACTGTGGCAAGTGTCCTTAGAGATCTAAACACAATTGTTCTAAAGAGGTGTTCTTCAACGCTGGCAAAACCACAACGTAAGCTTTTTCATCTGTCCTACTCCTCAGATCTCATTTCGAGAGGATGGAAAACTGCATTTGTCCAGCCCATCCTCAAAAGAGGGGAATCTTCCTCACCCTCTAATTACAGACTGATTGCACTTACGTCCTTCTTTCCAAGGTAATGAAAACGCTGATTAATTATCAGCTCATGAAATATCTTGAAGATCGAAAGCTTCTTAATGACCGGCAGTACAGCTTTCAAAGCAATAGGTCCACTGATCTCATGGTTCATCTCACCGAACAGTGGAGAAAATCTCTACATCGCTATGGAGAAAGTAAGATTATTGCACTTGATATTTCAAAAGCATTTGATAGGGTTCAGGCTCTCTTATCAAGTGCTTTCGGTTTGCATGCATCCCTGCTTCATTGGATTAGTAATTACCTTTCGGATCGTTGGTAGTAGTATTGGGATGGATTCAAGTCTGAAAACCATAAAATAAATGCTGGTGTGCCCCAGGGCTCTGTTGTATCTCCAAAACTCTTTCTCATTTTTATTAATGATCTCCTGTCCTCACAATCGAATCCAATACATTGTTTCGTTGACGATAGTACTCTTAGCTTTTCATATTCGTTTTCAGACTCACATCCCTCTTCTTTCGGATGTGGAACTGCAACTGCAATATATGATAAGCTCATTAAATTCCGACCTAAACAGAATTGTTCAATGGGGATTAAAAAACCGCGTCGAATTTAATGCTTCGAAAACCCAATGCTGTCTTGTATCGTAAGAGCGAGATTGCCATTTCCCATGGATGAATGGCACCTGCATCAATAAGACTGAACACATCGATATTCTCGGTATGTGTATCACCAACGTCCTCTTGTGGAATGATTACATACACGATGTTGCCGAAAATGGTTCAAGATGTTTGGGTTTTTTAAGGCGATGCAAGGAAATCACCCTTTCTGGACTAGCTCTTATCTTCAAGACTTACATACGTCCAAAGCTTGAGTATAACTCCCATCTCTGGTCTGGTGCTCCTGCAACTTACTTAAGCCTCTTGGGTAGTATTGAACGTAGAGCATTTAAATTGATAGATGATAATATCATCATAAGTTTATTTACTTCGCTTGAACATCGCCGTAAGGTCTCTGGTCTGACCCTTTTTTAATGTTATTATAACGGCTTATGCTCAGATGAAATAGCCAGTTGCATTCCTCTCCTTAAACAGTTTAACCGGAATACTCACGAACCCAACTTCGTGCTGTCAAATACAGAGATTCGTTCTTTAGAAGTACTACGTGAATGTGGAATGCCTAACCACACTCTGTCTTTCCTAGTCATTGCAATATTCAGAAATTCAAAACCAATATTCACCGACATATCCTTTTAAACCCTCTCTCCTCTTCCTAGTGCTTACACTAATAATAAATTCAAATAAAAATATAAAAACATTAAGATTGTTTTGAGAAATCAAATGGTATTTAAATTTTTGAAAGAGACTTTTACCCAGGTACTTTTTTAAATCTACATAAGAACACAGGAAATGTTTTTTAACAGACTCTTTGGATACAATGGCCAAGTTCGTATGACCTAATCGCGTGTTTTTTAACGAACTTAAAAAGTGTTAGACTTTACTTAAGTTTTTTATTCTTTCAAAATTAATTTTTAGATTTAATACGAAAACTTTTGAGTTCTAAAAAGTTAAAGAAATATTTTTAGGATACAAATATTTTCAAATCTAAAATACAAATATTTTTAGAATCAACGCGTAAGCAAACTGATAACGATAGTAATAATATACTCTCGAAAGTTGAGTCCGAAAAAAATAAGTCAAAAAAAAATTCAGAAAATTCTTCATATCCGATTCTGTTTTATTTTCCTTTAATAAAAGATTACTTGTTTCTGGCACCCTTCAATATTTTTGAAGTGTTCTTCGCATTTATAGAAATGTCACTTATTATAGAATATACTATATTCTGGAAAAACGAAGCTTGATTCTTATGATGCTTTTATAGATAGAGAGTCGTCCAAATTAAATAGTTAGACAATATCTGGCCTAACAACAGTTTTCTTAAACAATCTAATATCTAAAGTTGTCACTTTAGCGCTTAAAATATGTAAATATAAGGTTAACATACACATTATGTTATTTTGATATTGTCAGACTCCTTTAGAGAACTTTAAACAACATTTTTAAGCGGTGCTCAAAAACTCATTTTTTTGTTAAGTGTGTAACATACCCCTCCCCTCCCTGATTAAAAGTCTGGATCCGCCCTTGTTAGTGCTGGAATTGTGATACAATCCAAAAAGAGCTTCTTGAATTTTCAAATAAATTATAAACAAATATAAAATGAATGTCATTGTCATATCTTAATAACATTGTCAATAATGATAATTTATGTTTTACTATAACAATAATTCATTTCTCGTATCTTAATTGTTTTCTTGACCACTAGACATTTTTGTTTTTCCTTCTCAAAACTTAAGATACCTAATAATTTATGCATCAATATTGATACGTGTAATTCTCTCTATAACTTTCCTAGTTGACATATGGCATTGAAAGCGAAGACAACGAACGCCGCACCGGGCCGCACCATGACAACAAGATTCCGATGTGAGTTTGTCTAAAATTTTCTTTTTTCAATTAAATTATTTCTCAAGCTGCTGTTGTTGTATTGTGACTCCATTTTTTTTTTCAATTTCTTCTTTGTTTTATTTTATCATAATTTCCATATTTATTTTCTTGTCTGTACTTTATAATTAAGAAATAATACACAGAGCTGCAGAGCAGTAGTGGCTTGTGACTAGGCCATGGGAGCGGTATTTATCTAAAAGAAATAATCATCGAAGTGTAATAACTATAAACCGGGATGACGTGGTTAAGGCCTACCACGCAGAATACGTTATAATCTATACATGTACAGGTAACAGGTAACAGGTATAATGGCTGGTTGAGTTTTCTGTCATCATCAATATAAGAGTGCATTGCCGATATGCATATTCATATATGAACTTTATCTCAGGAGTATAGACGCAAGTTGCTAATGCATATAAACAACTTATACTATTTTCCCATGAATTTTATCATTATCAGTCCCTGTCTGAAGCTGAAAAATCAACCTGTTGCTAAGTGACAATTTTACATTAAATAAAGAACTTTATTTTCCATCATGGAGAAGGACAGTTCTTTAGATTTGCAGGCAAACGCCACTCCTTCGTTGATATCAGTTATTTATTAATTAAAAAGAATTTTTCCTCTTCTGCTGGCTACTGCTAATGCTTTGCTTTGGCTTTTTCTACAAACTCAAACTAATACATTAAGAAATGTTATATGCTGCAGACTGGGAAAGAATGTCGGTTTTCAGGTTGAATGATAATTTGAATTTTTAATAAATGAAACCTAAAACAGTCTTAGAAAATATGCTAGTCGAAGGTTAAGGATTTATTTGACCAAAATGAGGGTAATAATTTATGAGGGAATTGGCTACAATAGAGAAACATTTTAACAGTACTTTTATAAATATTTATGAACATTCAAATGCTTGCTTCGAAAGTCATATTATAGATTATCAATAAATGTATCGAAAACTAATCTCAAACACACTCTGTATATTAATACAACAATCTTGTATCGCAAGCCAGTTCCATTGTCTTAAATAATTCAATGAAAACATTTGAATTAATTTTCTTTTATTTTATCATAAACAAATAAAAATTAAATCGTTTTTAACATAAATTTGTCACCTTTATAATATCCGTTGGTTAAAAAAAAAACAAAGATCATAAAAATGTCCTCAAGAGTTGAAATCAACAAATAAATGTCACATTCATCAAAATATCACATACCAATCTTACCGAAATGGATTAAATTATTATGACACGTATGATAAGGAATGCAAAGTTGAAGACCTAAAAAGTTGGTAATATTTTTCAAAGTACGTATGTCAGGTGGGCAGTGGGCTTTAAGGTGTTAAGTACATTCTTATAAACAAAAAAAAAATAAAAAAGATGAAAAATATTATGGAATGATTTTTGATAACCTACATGGCATGCATATGGCATTGAAACTTAAGTTTTATTTTGTAAGTATATATATTGCTTTGTGCATAAGACTATTTGATGTTATGGATAGAAATATTTCTCATAGTGAAACTTTATGTGTTTGAATAATGTGATAAATTGTTTGGAAGAATAAATAAAACTTAGGTTAGGTTTTAAATATATCTCACAACTAACATAACAAGTAACAGATTCGTAAAAGAAACAATTTGGAGCTATTGATCAAGCTTGAAATTAATATAAAATTGGGGCTGAAATAGTGTAAGTTCAAGTTCTGCGTTTCAAAATTCATCGCTCAGTATTTTTAGAATTGAATTTGATGATATTACAAAGGTTATTTGCTCAAATATGAATTCATTTAAAATGGATTTAAATTGTTGCATTTTTATTATTTTATAATAAGTGCACATTTAATGGAACATTACTTCCCTTTTTATGCAGAGGCACAGTGTGAACTCTATTAAAGGGACAGAGGATTTAAAAGAAGATGTCGGTGAACACTGTTTTTAAATTCTTAAATATTGTTATGGCTTGGAAAGACAGAGTGTGGTAAGGCTTACCACATTCGTGTAGTACTGCTAAAGAACGAATCTCTGTATTTGACAGTTTGACCGAAGTTGGTCTTGAGGGTATACTGATGAGCATTTCTACAAGCGCGAGTATAATGGTTGATCTGTTTAAGGAGAGAAATGCAACAAGCTATTTCTCTGGAGCATTAAATGTTAACATTACGGTAAAAAAGGGGAAGAACGTTAAGGTACTTACGATGATATTATCACCAATCAATTTAAATGCTTTACGTTGAATACTGTTAAAGAGGCATACTTTCTCATAGGATCATGGATCTCCATCAAATGACAACAAGTGTATAGAGAGAAGCAGAAGTAGAAGCAAAACAAAAAAGATCAGTCTCGGAACCCGACCATCCTCTGAAATAAATATTTTCTCAAAACCAGTGGAAAAAGTGGGGAGCTTTCAATACCTTGTAAGCATCGTTTCCATTGAAGGCGGAACCGAACAAGACGTCATCTGTCATCTGGAATAACTCTATCAGCTTAAGAACAAAGCTACGACTGTTTCGCACTAATGTCGAATTTGTGCTTCTCTATGGGTGCAGCACTTGGAAGGTTACTTCAGCCATAACAAGAAAGCTGCAAACCATCGTGAATATAAGTTTTCTTAATATCCTAAGGATTTTCTGGCCAAACCGTATTTCAAATGTTTCCCTTCATAGAAGAACAGGCCAGGAATCTATAGAATCTATAATACGAAGACGTAAGTGGCAATGGATTGGGCATACGCTTTGAAAAGTTAACGACTGTATTGCATGCCAAGCAATGCAGTGGAATCTGCTCATACAAGAAGGAAGAAGAGCTGGAAGACCGAGAAGCACATGGCGCAGGACAGTCAAGGCGGAATCAGGGGCAATAGGCAAGAGTTGGAGGCAGCTGAAGCTTATCTTCGGAAACCGTACACGATGGTGCGTAGGCGTAGTAGAGGCCCTATACCCGTTAGGGGTTCCCAATAGACTAAATAGGTCTGAGGACCTAAATAAATAACAGCCAGATCGCCTGAAAAAGCCAAACATCTTGAGGAATTTTTGGCAACATCGCGTATTTGATCGTCCCACGAGAGGTGGTTGGTGACACACACACCGATACTATCGAGATGTTCAGTCTCATTGATGCAAGAGCCATCCATGGATATTGGGATGGAGGGGTATATCTCGCTTCAGGATAGAAGAATTTATTTCCACCTGGTTTTTTATTCCTCATTGAACAATGTTGTTTAGGTCGGAATTTAACGAGCTTAGAAGTTGCAGACAAGAGATCATAAGTAAAAATGAGAAAGAGTGTTGGAGATAGAACAGAGACAGCATCTATTTTGTGGTTTTCAGACTTGAACCCATAGAATACTATTCTTATTGAACTATCCAAAAGGTAATTACTCATTCAATGAAGGAAGGATTCATAAAGACCGAAAGCACGCATTTTTAATAAGAGAGCCTGATGCCAAACCCTATCAACTGCTTAAAAAGCTTACGCATTGGTTTTGCCTGCGTTGAAGAACACCTTTTCAGAATAATAGCGGGGATACCATCCGGACCAGCAGATTTATGTGTACAAAGATCTCTTAGGAATCTACCCACAGTAAAAGTAATAAAAAAGATTGTTAACATAAAATACAGAATACGGTTGTGTCAAAGATTTATTCTTCACTTAGAGGACTTTATGTAACATGAGGTCTAGAATCGAAAATAGAATGTTTCAAGCAATTTGTTTTAAATATTTCTCAAACTTGAACTGATCATACTTTTAAATTAATCATTTTCAATTTTATTTTCCTTGCGTTTGATTCAGATAACTTTTAATGAACATGTATTTTGTTTATTTATTGTTCTGAAATGTTTAATTCTTATTTTTAGTTCATTTTTAATGTATAATTATAATTTTAACTAATTTTTTGTTAATTTTGTTCTCACACATTTGTATAAATATATCTTTTGTTAATTGTGTCTTAAATATCAAATAGAATCAGTAGCGCTGTCAAGTACAGAGAAATCACTATACTCCCTGGACACGTTGAATTGGAGGAGAACTGCCTATAAAATTGAGGTTTATTAACAACGACCACAGGAAGTTAGGAAGAATTAATAATTGTTTTTAGAAATGATCAAAAATTTGTACTGCCTCTGAGACAATGCAGTATTTTTTTCCGTAATTTTTCGTCATGTATAAATTTGGTCCATCGAATATAGACGTTGCAGGCCTTTCTGGCTTTCTTGAACATTTTCCGGATTTCCTCCCACTTTCTATCTTTTTCACACTTCAATATTTTTTTCACAGTTTTAATAAAAGAATTCACTGTAAAACAATTATTTTTCAGTTTTTTTTAACAAGATTTGTATTCAAAAACTTTTAGAATTTTCTAAAAGATATTCCTTTTTTAAACTTCAAAAATATTTAGTGAGTCAAATAAATGTTATTATTATTATGTACTTATAAATATATTTGCTTTTGAAAAATAATTATGAATTAATTTTCCTTATTAAAATATAGTAAAAATTTGTACACGCTGAATAAAGAGAGTTTGGACATTTTTTTACTTACCTTCATTTAAGCCATTTGTTTAAATTCCCTAGAACCTGAAAAATAAATAATAAAATTAAATAAGAGTTTTTGTAAATAAATGTTTTTTTTTTTTAAAATGCATACAAAGATCTTAATTTAATAAAATTTATATCGACTTAACTCGTTTTTTAGTTTGATCTTTAAAAATCTTTAGAAATAAAATTGACAAAATGAAAGCCATTTGAATTGGTTTGATATATAAATAATTTGAATAATATATCGAATTCTGGTTGCCATTTTATAATAACCGAAATATTTTTGTCTAACAATAGATAAATATAAAAAAAAAGAAGGCTTAATATAATCTTTATCTTCCGACCATAAAATTGTCAACACACAAAATTTGATCATCTAGCTCATCACTTAGTGCAGTGTTAGTATAGCTAGTTTAATATAAACCGAAATACAATAATATGTTTCACTTTAAAATTATAATAAAATTAAATTCAAATACAAATTTTTTTACAGATACACTGGTATTAAATGTATCTTTAAGAATATTCTTATTCCTTCTTAAATTAAAGTTTGTGTTTATAATCAAAAGTTTAGACTTCGAGTGTTTCCGAAAGAAAAAAAAAAAGAAATTATTATATTGTTTCGCACCAATTTTTTAAAAATGTTAAATCTTACTCTGAAGCAAGTGGTTTTATCGACCAGCAATTAACTTTTGTACGCCGCTTGATAAAATTTGTTTACTAATTATAATAATTTGACGGAAAGTGTTTGATATCTTAGTTTTTCCCATTTATGCCTAAAGGCACTGTACTTATGACAAGTTGGTAATGCAACTCTTTTCACACAATCAGAGCTGTAAATTAGTGAAACAAATAAGCATTAAATTTGAGAATTTAGTTAATTATTAATTTTTTATAACCGCAAATACTTTTGTATTCATTCGGATTGGAGTCAATTCATACAAATTATGCATTCATTAGATTCTAAAAAATAATTGAATTGACGTTAGGGACGTTAAACTAATTGCTAAATTAAGAACATTGCATTTTTTAAGTCACTCACATTTCTCCAAAAACATTGCATATGAATCTAATAATGCTACAATTGTGGTAGTTCCTCTTTGACCCCTTTTTAATTAATTTAAGAAAGGGTTAGACGATTAAAAATAATCTTATATCTTTTGAGAAAATCTAAAAATATAAATTTTAATTAGAATTTCTTCAAAATCGTTTCCTTAGCTTGTAATTAGTTTTATTTCAGTTCTCCCGAAAACTGCTCTAATACATTTTCTTTATTTAACCTCACGCCTCTGACTCTAACTCTGCTTCCTTTCCTCTTTTTAGCACAAACAAAAAACACAGAGAAAGAAAACTAAAAGAATTCTCATACTTCGAGTATATCCGTTTTCTGTTCAAATGTTCTAAACTCCTCAGCTGCCATCATACTTTTCCAACTGCTGCCAATTAAGATATGAAAAAGAAGGAGCAGCTCTTCATCACCAATTTACCATCATGATATCATGCGACAGAATTTTATAGATACACCAGCAGTGGGTGGTATTTCAAACTATCAAAACACTTTTTCAAAAGTTCATCATCTAAGCATAGCAAAACTAAATTGAGCGTTGATTTTTATTTTTGCCATGGCTGCTACGTATTTATATATGTATAGTGTATACAGTACGTTTTCGTTTGCGTCAATATAATTTCCACGTCAAAACTTCTCATCCCGTTTTCTATATTACCCTTTTTGCAGCCATTGTTTTCAGTTCTGTGTTTCATTCATTCAACTTACTGTTATCATCTGAATAAAGGACAATCAACAGCGGAACCAAAGGAGAATTCATTATCGTTCCATAGTTCTAGGTAGGGTATATACATATATATATAGAAGTGTACGTATTATGATCAACTCGTATATTGCAAATGCGACTGATGGTTGTCGATGTGGCGCAACGCAACAGCAGTGGCAAATAATTTCTTCCTTTAGCTAACACCAAAAGCAACCGAAGAAGGAGCGAAGCAGAATTAAATAAATTGGATTAGAACACAATAGAAAAGTCTTTGTGGTATTCCTTGTTCTGAGGACGAATTTTTCATCAAAATAAATTGAGATCCTCTACAAATATACAGACTTTTCCTGTGAGCATGTTGTTTGTGAGATTTAATTTTACCCAAGACCAACAGGCTACAGAGATGGAGATGTAGATGGGGGAGCATAGGTACACCTACTGTGGGGCGAGGGCGTATAATATGAGTGTCTGTCTACGCATCATATGTTTATTATTTGATTTGGAACAGCGAGAGGCAGCATCAACATCCTTGCTTACCCATACTGAAGTCTGAACTGAAGCAAACTCGAGTACAATTTAACAAAATAAATATCCAACTCTTCTTATTTTATTGTTGTTGTTGTTGATGTTGGAGGATCCTTTTCTTTCTGTATTTTCAGCTTTTCCCTGGTCAAAATAAATAGTGCAAAGGGGATGAAGCGAGAAAACGCAATAACTTAGATTTTTCCTTTGTGGAGTTTCCTTTTTTCCATGATTTTCTTTTTTGTGTTTATTATCAAGTCTTCTCAGACGCAGAAGAAAAATAACAAAAACTAAACGAATATAAATTTGTATAGGGGTACATTTACCCTTGCCCAACTATATAGCGTTATACCTATAAACTACATCATATGTCGGATCATCAAACACCCCCATCCACCCACTATCATCGTATCTTCAGACAGTGTGTCTTTTCTTCCTGTACCTAGTATCTCAATCAAATTCTTAATATAACTTTTTTCTATTCTTTTCCCTTTTTCAAAAAATGTACGCAGTGCAAATAATCGCTGTTAGATATACAAACATCAAGAAAGTACATCACAAGATGAATCCATTTCCATATTTTTTGTTTTTCTTCTTTGGTTTGAAGCATCGAAAACTTCGTGTTTTTCATCAAACAATAAAGTGATGAAAATTTCTGCTCAGGAATGACATTGAAAACAAAATTAATATTTTTTTCTTGTTTTTTGGTAAGAAAAATATTACAAAAAAGAATGGAAGAGACAAACTTCAGGACATTATATACGATATACGAAGATGTAGGTAATAAAAAGTATAAAAAAAAGATGCAGACATAATTTTTGGGAAACTTATTTGGAAATGAATGTTCTTTGTTCTTCGTCAAGGATTAAAAGAGTTATGCGTCTGCATTGTGTGGATGGACCTTTGTTTGAATTGTATTTTCACATGTATATAGGCACTCGATAAATTCTGATAAGGGTTTGATATATTACTTGTTTCTTTGTTTATTTTCAAAAATTGAACTTGGTTAACTTATCCGTAGTATGATGGTTTGTGCGTTGGACTGTCATGCAAGGGGTCTTGGGTTCAATCCCTGCCTGTGCCACCTTAATTTAAAAAAAATTAATTTTCGCGGGTACTGCCTCTTGCGAGGAATTGACAAATCCTTCAAGAGTAATTCTTGTCATGAAAAAGTGCTTTCTCAAAACTAGCCGTTCGGATTCGGCATAAAATTGTAGGTCCCCTCCATTCCTGACAACATTACTCGCACACAGGAATGGTTGAGAGTTGTAAGTCACTAGGCCCTGGTTCACAACGGACTGTTGCGCCACCCCATTTGATTTTGATTTTGAACTTGGTTAACTTACATATTTTTTAATTGGAAGTATTAATTATAATAAGAGACAAATCAAGTTCATTAAAAAATGTTAACAAATTTGAGAAACTATCACTCAAAGAATTTTTCAAAATATCTAATTGAGAATGAAATCAAATTTAAAAAAAAAATTGTCAACGACAAAAAAGAATTGATAATGAAATTAAATTAAATTAAAAAAGTCTAAACATTTTGTGCATACATTTTTGAAAAGAAGAGAGGTTTTAAAATCCTTTTTTTTATAAATAATTAATAAATAATAAAGTTTTGTCCACAAAATACAAAGACTATATTGAAAGAAAAGTTCAACATTTGTTTGTATGCATTTTTGTTCGGAAAAGAGGTTTTAAAATCCTTACTTTGCTGTAAATAATTAAAAAATAATACAGTTTTGTTATGCAGAAACGTGCAGAAAGGACTCTCAAGAAAATTAAAATAAAATTAAACCTCAATATTTCACGAACCAATAACGCTAGAGACTTGAATTAAATTTTATATTATATATCGTAAAGTGATACCAAACAAATAAGTTTTCGGTTAAAAAAAAAAAAACAAAAAACCATTTTTTTATAATTAAAAAGATGAAAGAAATAAATCTTACGAATAAAAAATTATTTTATCCCCAATCGAAAATTAACGTTTTCAATATCTGATAAAATTTTTAGTAAAATTTAAAAAATAAAAAACATTACTTTAAGTTTGTTAAAATTGATTTTCGAATCAAATATCTTTTCAAAAATTTAAGATTATGGCTTACAATTTATTTTATCTTATAAGAAATATTGTTTTCAACATTCGGTAAAATTTGGAGAAAAATCGAACTGAAAGTTTTTTTTTACAAAAATAAAAATGTATAAAAGCAAACAAAAATTGATTTTTTACTCAAATAACTTTGTAAAATTGTGGGACATTGGTTTCAAACTAATTTTATTTAAAAAAAAAATATTGTTCTCAACATTAAGTTAATAAATTGATTTTCGACTTAAATATCTTTTCAAAGCTTTGTGATATTGGCTTTAAATTAATTTTATTCTATATGAGAAATATTGTTTTCGACATTCGGTGAAATTTTGAGAAAAAAAGATGTGACAGTTTTTTTTACAAAAAATAAAAACCTTAAACAAAATTAATTTTAATAAATCCCTCCACATACGAATCCAATCGAAATCGTTGGCTTATGAAAAAGAGAGGAGATAATAGAAGGAACCTGAATAAAACAACAACAATTACTTGTGTGTGCTTAGAAAAATGCTAATCGGTTCAGTATAGTTCGATAGAACGAAAAAACCTGTAATTGGCTTACAACTTTCATGTGGGTGCGGTGGCGAAGTGCGTAGTGCACTAGCTCCTCACACGCTAGATCGCTTGTTCAAGCCCAGCTCGGGCAAAAGTTCTTCAAAAATTAAATTGAACATAAAAAGCAATTAAGCACCACTAAAGGAGTCTGATGATCGGGTTGGTCCCCTTGAAATAGCTATAACTCCAGCCTATGAACTTGGTGGTAGCACACACAAGTTGTTGTTGTTTCATTCTAAATTTTCAATTGAAAATTAATAAAAGTTGGTAAAAATTGATTTTCGACTCAAATGTCTTATCAAAAAATTACGATATGGGCTTCTTATTAATTGTATTTTATAAAAAATATTGTTTTCAACATTTAATAATTACAAAATACAAATCTCAAAAAAAAAATAGTACGCAAAATTGTTAAACATTCATGTTCGTTTCTCGATATCTTGTGAATTATTAACTTTAAATTAATTACATTCATTTAATTTGTACCTGTTTATATAACAAATAAAAACTTTGAAGAAATGCTACTAGAATTGGTAGACATTGCTTAAAGACTGAAAATCTCGTTTACAAAAAATATTTTGAAATCAAACTAGGTATTTCATCATAAGCGAAATATTGTTGGAAGGAATCACACTGATAATTGTCTATAGGTGACCATTAACAATATTAAAAGAATATTAATCAAAAATCGAAGATTTAACAAATGTCTGGTGAGTTACGTAATTTTACTGGATTTAAAAATATACTAGTATTTTTAAATGAATATTGTGAAACAGAACTCATTGGTTTAAATTTCGATATCACATCTTATTGGAGTATTTATATACCTTATCTGAAAAAACTGGTCCTCGGCTCCAAAAATCTTCTTTGTCTAATTTTCGAAGGGTTTTAATAGACGTTGATATCGAAACCATGACTTTAATAAGAAAATTATTTGTTTAATATGGCCTTAGAAGCCTTATTTATATTTAAACTTGCTACAATTTGTTATTGATTAATGGAATTCTTTGCTAAGAATATGGAAATACTTGCTGGTTTACCCGGCTTCATCCGGGAAGTATTCAATGATTTTATAAAAAAAAATAAGGATGAAAAAACTACTTTTTTCTTATATTGTACCTTTTTCATTTATTAATTTATATATTATCTCTGTAATTATTTCTATTACGGTTATAAAACTTATTTGTAAACAATATTTGTTGTTCCTTTATGAGGCGCGTACACATATAGATTGCCAAGGTGACACGAGAGCAAGCAACATAAAATTGTCCGTGGGTAAAACAGGGATTTGTGAAGTCAAGGGCTGCAACCTTCAGTGTCTGTCCCTGTGCCTTATTGATAGACATAGAAAAACAAAGCTTTATTTGAAATTCTACTCGTTTAAATTTGAACGGGTATTCGTTAGTAATCATTAGTATCCTGGGAATGAAAACGACTTGACCTTGGGCTGACCTGGAAAGAATTTTAGCTTCAATTACGTTCCTCTGCATAGTTACTATCCGTAATATAGCACTATTATTTCGGTGCATTTAACTTCCTCATAAGTACTATTTTCAAGTCCAGCTTATGCGGAGGAAGTCCTGATGTATTCAAAGAATTCAATATCAAGAGCATTATCTTGATCAGTCAGATTATCAATAGAAAGATAAGTTTGTTGATGGGCCTGAAACATTGAAAGGATTTTATTATTTATGCTTGTAACAGAATTATTTTTAGCTGCTAAAATAGCTCGTTCGCTAACCAATCATCCGTTTTCTCTGAAATTTAAGCGACTTGCGGGTAAACATTAGCTATTAATTCATCTTGTCCATCAGTGACGCTAGTCACATATTTTGGTTCTATTAGTACTTCACCATCATTATTAAAAATATATCCATTTCCTATATCCAAAAGAGTTCCTCAAAATTGTGCAGCATTATTATCGTTTCTTTAAGCACTTTAGCTAGTGAGCTTTGTTTCGAGATACTACAAAATGGACGGTCTTGGCTTTGCAAATCTAAAGGCAATTTGAAAGTAGCGTGAAGGATTTTCCTATTCTGTAGTAATGTTGCAGAAAGTCCTGATGATGATGCATCAAGAAAGAACATTTTACCACTGTTCCGCATGAAGTTGTCGGTTATAGTGTTCTATGCAAGTTGCTGGTCGTCTGTTAATTTTTGTTCATTTTCTTGTTTCTGAAAGATAATCCCTGTCCTGAAGAAATTGTTTGTCAGGTTCTTCAATTCGTGTAGGAGATTCCATATCAAAGTCTGACATCATTTTTACTGATATTTTTAGAAGTTGATCTTCAAACAATATTCATTATCGGACTTTATTTATGCCTAAAACCTGCTCCGTGATATCCTCTTTCATTAAAAAAAAATTGAATGACAATTATATAAGAAGTTTCGAAGCAAAACCGTAACAAATATTTCCTCTTTTGCTTGATTTTAGTTTTATTTATATAGATGAACAACCTTATCTAATACTATATTATATTTTCATTACAAAAACTAAATAATAAAAAGGCTGAACTGCGACCCACGATGATAATCTTGTCTGTCGATTAGTATTGCTTAAAAGGTTTATAGGTTTTCGTGGTTTGTTAAAAAAGTTGTCAGCTAAATTATTCTAAGAACTTAATTAAAATTACAAACAATATTTAGCATAATGATGAAATAGTTTGATTGCAAAATCAATACCTTCATTTATTCACGAGATATCGGGAACCAAAAATTAATTTTTTCCAACTTTGTTTTTTTAGGTTTTATTTTTTGTAAAAAACTAGCAGTTAGATTTTTATCAAAATTATACCAGATTTCAAAAAAGTTATTCTTCATTGCATGCAATTATTTTGAAGATACAATAATTTTTTGTTCGTAAAATATTCGAGGTGAATATTATTTTTTTTTGGTTTTTTGTTAAAAAAAAAGTTAATTGATAATATATGTGTGTTATAAACAATTTTTTAATACTAAATGGAAAAAAAGTTTGAAAAGGGAAAAATAGTTTACTTTGGAAGATGAGTAATTCCATTGTGCATCTCGTCATTCTTTTAGTACGTTATTTATGCTGGAAAATCATTCTTGGCTACCCTAGCTATATATTACCTTTGTTACACCCAAAAGAATATGTAGGTCGATATGATGAAATTTTCTATATAAGATACAAAGAGAGAAGAACTATATTTTCTTGTCCTCACTTTAACTACGAGTAACTTTTTGGATTTGGATCTATAGATGTATTTTGATGCAAACAAATATTTTATAACTTTTCAAAATACGTTTATTTGGAATAGATATAAACATTTATTCAAAGTGATAACTCTTTGAATATGTGAAAAATAAAAAGATCAAATTCCAATAACATGCATTGCAAGAAATATGAGTTTTTTTTGTAAAAAAGGTAAAACTCTCTTTCTGTTGTTTCCACGTTAAGGCTGTAAAATCTTTAATTCTACACATACGTTTTAAATCTTTTCTAAAAGCTATTTCCACTTTTCGCTATGTGCCAATCCCAAATCATTATGTCAAAGTATAGAAATTTTAACCACTTATACTCTACATCTTTTTATCAGTTGAGTTGAAATTAACTAATTTAGAAAAAGTATATTTAATTTTGGTATCTTTTTTTGTTATAAAAAAAATTGTTTATGTTTCTAAAACAAGTTTAATTTTTTTTTCAGTGTATGCGGAAAATGTAATTTCCCTTGTGGCCTACAACCCAAAATATACCAAAACCAAAACAAGGAAGGCAATTTTAACTCAACAGCACACCCAAAGTAGTGATGTCTGGAAAGGAAGCCCTTATTATTATTTTTTCATTTTATAGATGAACCAAAAAAGAAAAAGAAGTAATAGAATGGTGCATGATTTTATTTTTCATCCGGCAGCAGTCTGGAATAGAATGGGACGACGATGGAAGGAGTTTGTGATGTATAAAATGGTATACCTTCTAGTGAATTGTTAAACCATCATCAGTTTCTAGAAAATTCATATAGTGTGAGCAAGGAAATTACTATTTTTGTTAACATTTTTCTTTTACGAACTTAAATTTTAATAAACTTTATATTTAAAATGTGTATATTTTTGTTTTATTCTTCAAAACAAGAACTATAAGGTAGTATCTATGATGTCAGTTTTTTTCGAATACGTGGTTTCATTTTGATACCAAAAATAACGAGAATTTTGTAAAAGAAATCCATCATTTCATCCATTATTTTGTCAATAACAATGAAAACGGACATCAGCCAAATGGCCTTATAAGTCTTCAATCAATTTTACACTACTGGAATATACTTTAACTTTTGACAATGAGATCACCTCTTCGAGAGTAAAGTTTTTTTTCTTAAAAATTGAGGTTATTTCGTTGCTTGTGTTGCAGCTTCCAATTTACATCATAACAGTTGAAACAGGCTTATTGACCAATAAGATCCAATCACACCGCCATTGCTAGTCCAAAAACCGTAACTGCAAAATGTTCAACAACTTTGTAATGAACTTTGGTGACACAACAGTTCACAGCTCCTGGAGAAATACAGTTAACCTTGTGAAAATGATGCAACTTAAACGCCAAATCCCAGCAAAATAAAGGGTGTTTTTAATAAGAAACATAGTTTAGTTTTAAAGACAACAAATAAGCTTCAATATAAAAATATGGGCTTGCCATTATTTTTTTAAAAATTATTTCGTTAAAGTTTCGATAATTTTTTTTGGCAATTGGGACTGTAGTTCAGCACTTAAGCGATGAATATTCTTTTTCAAGGTGTAAATCGACTTGGACTTATCTACGTAGACAAGTGACTTCAAATAGCTCCACCAAAAATAATTAAGCAGTGTTTTAACTGCACGATCTTTGAGGCCACACCACCAGCCGCAAGATAATGCGCTCACCAAAAGTTTCCTTTAAAAAATGTATAGGTTTTCGCACGAGCCAAACGGTGCCGTGAAGTAAGGCCAGGTGAAAAAAGACGATCTTCCAAAAATTGGCTTTATTGCACTTAACAAAAGTGAAGTAAGGCCAATTTTCAAAAGTTTGCCATATTGCACTTTGACAAAGTGAAATAGGGCACCAATATTTTGAGTAATAAGACCAACTTTTTTATTATGAGGTATTCAAGGGGGGGGGGGGAGAACCCCTTACTTGAGGCACACTATAGGATTTGGAGTTGCAAAGTTGAGCGCATGTAAAGTTTCTTTGAATTTAAGGCTAACCATACTGTTGAAAGCGAAATAATACCAATTTGGCTTTATTTCTTTTTGTTTAAGTGTAATACGACTAACTGTTGAAAATTGGCTTTATTGCGCTTTACAAAAGTAAAATAAGGTCAATTCTGAAATTTGGCCTTATTTAAATTGGTTATATTTCACGGACACAAGATCTAAGTACAAATAAACAATACGTTATTGAAAAAATCCTATAAAATGTTTTCTACCAAAAACAAATTTGCTTTCAAGTAATTTTTTTGATTAAGTCATCTACAACTGTAAGCTTCCATAAAACTACTTATTGGAAACTTTTTTGTTGTTCAAAAACAGCCTTAAAGGTTTCGATCAAAAAATTACCAAAAAAATGAAGCTGTATATTTTTTAACTAGGTCTCTTTTAATTCCAATTATTAACTGATATTATAATGACAGACATTCTTATTTTAGTTTCGGTTTTGGATTTGGAGGTATGTTGAGTACCCAACCTATATAGAGTTCCCATAAATACACTTTATAGAGCTTACCAAACTCAACATTTTTTTTGTTGTTGTTGAAACTTTTAAGTCTTTGAGAAATCAATAAACTACTTAACCTATAGAGATAAATTCATTAAAAGAATTTAATCAACGAATACCACCCAGTTTGTATTTCGGGCTTGTTTTGTCCAAACCATGACGGGACGGTGAGGTGGGGCAATCTTAAATACCTATTTAAGTTTTGTTTTTCTTTTCTTTAACCTTTTTTTCTCATTTCTTTTTCGCATAATTTATAGCTATGCTTTGTTAAACAACAAAAATATAAACAGGTTAACTTGAACTAATTCGAATATTTCTCTTGATTTGGAGCAACCTTTCTTATATTCCAAGTCCAACTTGGGTCTATTCGTATCTATTTCATGTTAATGAGTTACCTTCAGCAAAGTTTTGTACCTTAACAACATTTATTAGTAGACATATTATCTTACATCATCAAGAAAGCTGAGAGGTATAATGTGTGTTGCTGATGTTGTGTATATTTCTATAATCCTAATTTAAGCATAACTTATCATTTTTTGTGTAGTCTTTAGAAGAAGACGAAAGGAAGTATTACCAACAAAAAAGAAAAGAGTCATGTTTGCTTAGAAAAATTGGTTATTCTTATTATCATAAGGATTTCACAACTACATTCCTCTTAAGACGCTCATCATCATCATGGTAGTTGGGACAAAAAAAAGACTACAAAAATACAAAAACAATATATATGCACGTACTAGGATATTTGTCGTCCTTACAGCCAGCGTCACTGAAGCCGCCAGTATAGTATAATGATGGCAGATATATTTGAACAATGGATTTTGTTGTTGTTGTTGTAGCAATCCTTATGCTTCTTCGTTGGTATGGTAGGTAGGTACACAAATATAGAAGATACCGCATATCGGTGTGCACAGGATTTTGTATAATTCACGACTCATTGAAAAGGAAATGTCAGAAATCACATTTAAGGGTGATAGAGGTATTATATAGGCTGATGGGTGCTAGGGCATACCTAATACAATAAACGTGATGAAGGGTAGAAAACGAAAAACCTTTTTTGTTTTTTTTTTTTGCTTTTTCTTGGATCAATTTGGGGTTACATGCGTTTGTAACGTTTTGTATCTTATATACAGATATCGTTCTTTTAGAACGGTACTACGTTAACTCTATGTATATTTCTGAAAAGATATCTTAAAGGTTTGTTATGTTTTAGTTTTTTCCTTTCAGCAAAACAAAAATAGTTGGAATACATTCATTCAATATCTTTCGATAGCTGTTATGAAAGGAATCCAATTACGTAGCGTATGCTTATATTTTACGAAAAAGAAATAGGATACAACATCTTTACTATTTGATGTATTTATATCGGTACAAGTTTCTTGTATTTAAATTTAAATTAAGTATTAAATATTTATTTGAGTTTTTATTTCATTTAAAAGATTTTGTCAATATAAATTAATTGTAGGAGAAATTGGGATGAATGGAAATGTAGCCAAAACTGACTTTTAAGTAATTTTAAACAAATTTATATAAAAAATCTACCATCAGCATTCAATTCATTTAATGTAATTTATTTATTCGTTAATGCTTATTAACTGCAAGATACAATATCTTTTAATAAGTTACAGATGCTATTTGACAAATGACCTTTTAGAGTCTTTTTAATTCTTGTTGCTTTTTTGGTATCCTTAATACGCGTGTGAGAGAGTTCCACGTCGGACTGATTTAATAATTAATTGATGTTCAGAATCAGAATCAATTGACGAGATCTTCTAGAGTTTGGGAAATTTATTTTGTCAAAACAGTATTGTGGTTGATGTGTTAGCAGTACATCAGAGATTATCAAAGTTAGTTAGTTATCAAAGGACATATTATCAGCTTAGCAAAATTGGATACACAATTATATCTTTGTAGTACCTCTAGAATGATGGTTATTGCGTTGGGCTATGATGCCAGAGGTCTTGGGTTGGATCCTTGCCTATGCCATCTGAAGTTTTATTTCACGGGTACTACCTCTTGCGGGAATTGACCAATTATCCAAGAGTAATTTTTGTCATGAAAAGTGCTTAAAACTGTAGGTCCCCTCCATCTCTGACAACAATACTCGCACACATGAATGGTTGAAAGATGTAAGTCAGTAGGCCCCAGTTCTAAACGGACTGTTTTATGTACTATCCTATCTTCGCAAGCCGAAAACATAGCGAAATATATTATAAAAAGCAACATAAATTTTACGTTAACTATCATAACTACAGTTGCATTATAATTCACAACCCTTAAAATTGGTATTAACATAGTCTTGGCAAGCTACATGCGTGTTTTTAACTGGGTTACCTATAAAGTACGTAGGGCACTATAAACTTTGCCTATTTAACTCTAACTAGCATTGATACGGTTGTCCCATGTTAGAAAGTGGTTAAAGTTAGGGAGATTTTTAGAAGTTTCTACATAGGTATTCAATAGGGGGCATTACTAAACAAAATTGAGGTAAAGTAAGAGAGATCTAGAATCTTTTTAGAAATCAATATGCATTTTGATTTTTTAAGTGTTGAAGAAAAGACCATTTAAGTTAAACTCGTTTTAAATTTTGTGAGGGTCTTCATTGATATTAGAGGCATCATGCTCAATGGGTCTAAGAGGACAACTAAAGTAAAAACAGAACAGTTTTTGATCAAACTTGGAAACTCATTGAGATAGACACAGAATAGTAGAGGACCCAATGTTGACCCTTGAGGAACACCAGACGAAATAAGTCAAATAACTGGAAAACAGTGACCAATTTGAACTGCGATGAGGAAGAGATTTATATGAAAAAGTACGAGTTTCCTCATACCGTCCGTCGGTCTTTACGTACAGGATTCCTTTTCTCACTTGTATCATGTTTGTTTTATTTGTATTAAACCTTTATCATAAGTAGGTGAAATTATGTTTGTATGATTCTTTGAATTTCGTAAAAGGGACATTTAAAATTCGCATGTAAGCTCATACAACTGATCTGGAAGTAATATTCAACATTTTTAAAATAGGTTAACTATTTACAAAAGATTTTATTTTATATTGTATAGTTTAGACCAAAATGATGTCAATAATAGTGTGCCTTGTTTTCTATAAAGCAGAGAGCAGTGTATAATTTTTAAATGTACGAATAAGTCATATAAAAGTAGTTATTTGCGGTGCGGAAGTTATAAGCATTAAGAACTTTTAAGGGCTCAAATACTTATACACAAAAAAAAAATTGTTAAGTCTGTTTGCGGTGTTTTACAAAGAGGTTAACCATTGTTTTCCATGAAAAATCTTCGATTTATTATCTCAAAATATTCCGAGTAAACGTCTATTTCGGATGACAAGCAAAGTGAAGAAACATATTATGCCACTTTGATTTTATACCCGTCACGTAAAGTAGTCAAATATGATGAACACAATTTTTCTACATTAGATTTTAGACAATTCAACACATACAGCATAAAAGTAATACTTTTTCATTAGATTTAGAGTAAATTGTCTTTTTTAATAGATCTTTTGTCTCTGTATTGAGACAAAAAATGGGCCACTATTATTTTCACTTGAACCTATTGACTGATAGTTCTAGTAATACTTATCTCTTCTTTAATAGTATCTTTGATTCGTAATTTTGTTTTTTCTAAATTTGTATCATTAAGCAAAACAATGAATTATTTAAAAAAAGTATGATAAACTTGTAATTTAACAAATTGTTTATATGTTTTTAAATTGTATATCTAAAATTATTTGGAAAAGATTGCTTAAAATAAGCGTTTAAGGCCATACAGATATAACACTTTATCAATATTGAGCTAAATATGTTTTCCAATCAGTCAAGATGTTTGATAGAAGAAAATAATAACCTATGGTTTCAAAAAGAAATATTCGTATCCTTGAAAACATAAACACAAACTTACCATCAACTTTTCTAAGGAAAAAGTTAGCAAACACTCATGAGATAGATATTTTGAAGAAATTTAATTTGCTCCTAACACGCAAACGGTCAATAGAGAACTATATAGAAGAAAACATATAAATCTTAAATTAATTAAATCAATACATTGAAACTTTTATCTTACATCCATCATAATCTAATCATGTGATTTAGAAAAATTGATAATATTTATAAGAATAATTTATTCTTCTACTCTATCAGGACAAAACTTTAATCAGCCGACGGCAAAATACAAATCAATAATTAGGTATTCATGATTGTAAGCAAAACGAACGAAACAAAATTCATTAATTAGTTCTAGCTAGTAGATAATTTGTCGGGAGTAAAATATCTTCAAACTTTCTGAAAAAAGGATCAAAAGCAAAAACAAACTTAATCAGAAAAACACAAAAGAAAATCAATAAATAATAAACTAGGCACAATCACCCACAAGAACAAAAAAAATTCAATCACATTTCTATAATCAAGCCAAAGTCAAACAGCAAAACAAAATATGCTTTGAAATAGAATATCCAGGGTAATTTATTATACAGGAGATACTTTTTTTCAAAAAAACTATTCTCATAGATACGAAATATATAACCAAACAAAACAAAAACAAAAAAGAACGAAACGAAAATTGATTGCATGACGAAGAAGTTTTCTATAGCTGCTGGCTGCAAATAATCTGCATATGGTGTTCGTTTCAATATCGAAAAAGGAAACAACATCAATCAAATCACGGCTGCTGATGGCCTTCCATAGTCTGCCAGGCCTCGTCAAGCTATAATTTATCATCAACGAAGTATTTCCAACCTTTGCTATATCAAAACAGATATCTTTAGAATCTCGTGTTCGTCCTAAGGTTGGCAGATATGTATAGAAAGGTAGATACAGATATACAAAGCTAGAACACAATGGAAAATCGATTCTAGAACTTTTTCCAGCTTTTTTTCATTTACTTTTTCTTCCTCGGTTGAATAAACAAAACTTCTGCAAAAGTCCCAGAAAAACAAAAAAAGTACAAGAAAAATGAAAAAAAAATGTGGAAACTAACGAAAGCTGACGAAATGGCAACTCACTCTAGATACCTACTCATCCCAAGCTGTGCGGTTGTTTGGTTAGAAAAATCGTTATGGGCATAGATACGAAAAACAACAAAACTACCAAAAAACGCCATCAGAGAACAAAGGGGGTACCCATGGGACGTCGATTCTATGAAAGTGTTAGTGCCCTCGCCAACACAACGACAAATTCCAAAACTTTGGTAGTATTGGATTGAATTTGTGCGTAAGTGTTGGTTGTTTTCAAAAGGCATGATGGCTTCCTTCCGTCACCACGCCCAATTGAAAATGTCCACCACTACATTTGCATACTTCAACTGCTTTAAATTCCGAAGTGCGAGCGCAAAATGGTACGAAACCGAGCACGAAGAAGAGAGATAGAAAAAGCCAACCCCCACCTCTGGTTTAAATTTTTATCTGACAATTGTGATGCTGCGCCAGCCTCAGCCAGCATCCGACTTTTGCATCTCTTTCTCATGAATTGTTCTGCAGACACAGCGCCATCTGATGGAAATTTAAAGTAGCAATTAATAACATTTTACAACATTCTCATTGGGATTTGACGGTGGGCCTCTTTGTGGGCTAATGTCGTTCTGATAAGAATTTCTTATAATGATTGGTTTTTCCTAGTCGGAATTGCGTTTAGTTCACGATTTGTCCGGTAGAGTATACCAATTTATTTCGTCTTATGCCTAGTTGCTGCATTTTGACGCATGATGAGATGAGTTGGGAGCTGAAAGAAAAAAAAATCCGAAAGCGAAGACTTTATGTTAATTGGAATAAGTATCTACATACAAAGTTGCTTGAAAAGATGCTTCTATCATCGCCTCCATCTTGAAAACAAAAAAAGAAAAACTGTTCAATTATGACTGGCACAGGAATTAGGAGTGGGTAGGTAGTATAGAAAAGCCATAAAACAACTAGATACAATTATTTTGTTAAACATGTGATGCTTTTAACCAGTCTGAGTGGTTTTGAGAATTTATTTCCCATAAAAAAAGAAAAAAACCAAGAACTAATTGGAACAACTTTTTATACCTATTACCAAATACAAAAATTCGCAATGAAAATATTTATTAACTATACGCACTTTAGTTGTTCTTTACTTTGAATGATGATTGAGTTATTTAGACAAGATGATGACGTTTGTCAACAGAAAATTTTAACTCTACATATCTACCTAAGTCTTGTGTCAGACAAAATAAACATTAAGCATTCCCATCATAAAATTTATTCGAGGCACACTGACCTTGAACTGCGGTTATAAAACAATTTTATGACACTTTGGCCGGGTAATAAAAATGGAGATTTTTTTCTTTGGTTTTGGTTTGTTTCGGTTTGGTTGGTTGTATTCTTCGGTGTTTGCAAACTCTAATTTAAAAGCAATTAAAAAAATAAATAAAACAACTACAATAAAAATAAAAACAAAATATATATTAATAAAACCGAAAATCTTAACCGATGTATTCTAGATTGTCCTAGGTCTTGGTTTTTCAGTAGTCAATCTTTGAAAAGTGTTTTGTTTAAAATATGTAGGTGTTTATATCATATTATAAATTTATAAGCTATTAAACTGGATTAAAAGTAGAACAAGAGTTGAATTAAGAGCTTATGAAATAATGTATGTTACATTTGGAAAATTCCTACAATGTATTTGGGTTTGAATTAATGAATGTTGCAGTTTTTCACATGCACTTATGTGGATTTTTCTGGTCTGGTTTTATGTTCAACTTTTGTGATAAATTTGAAAACAATAAGTTTTTAAATCGTCGTCGTTCTATGAAAACTCCCCAAGTCCATTTTCCGCAAAAATTAAACAAATACAGTAAGTTCATACAAATGACAAAATCAATATTTTTTTCAAAACTCCCTTAGCTTAACGATGCACCATTTTTAAATTATAAAGAATTAAAACTCCCAAAAGCTATTGGTTTGCATATTGATTTCAAACTTCTAATGCAAATATCTCAAAATACAAGAAATGGACTTAGGGAGTTTTAATAGAACGACGACGATTTGATGTTTGATTATTAGCCATGCAAACTATTCTAACTTTTCACAAAATAGATTATTATTTGTTCTTATATTTCTGTTCTTATGCTTTCCTACCCTTGGTTTAAAGCTGAAGAAAATATTAATAAAAATATTAATTGTAAATTAAAATGATACTTAGGTAGGTACCTACATCAAAACTTTGTGCATACAAGTAATTAATTATATAGAAGCGACTTGAAACATTCAAAATAATAGTATTAAAGTTTTTAATGAATAGTTTGTTAAATACCTTGTCCATAATTAAAAACATTTTTCTTCGTTTAAAAAAAAAAAACAACATCATATAATTTTGAATGATTTATTTTTTCACGGGTAAACATAAATTCATTGAGGTTGCTCTTGTTCTTTTAATATTCCTTTTTTCATATCAAAAATCAAAAACAAATTTCACCATTTTCCTTACAAAAAGGGAAATCTTAACCAGTTACTGAAAAGCAACAAACATGAGAAAGAAAATTGAAATAAAATACAAATTTGAATTGAATTTCCATTAAGTAGGATTTCCTAGAGCAGAGAGGTTAAATTATTATTATCTTTATCCCTTATTTAATTTTCATATATTTTTCGTTTTCTTAATGAGTAATACCTTTAATTTATGAATAATTGAAATTTATGAAAATTTAAATTGATAATTCATTATATTTTGCATTTGATTTATTGGTCATTTAAATTGGGCTTAAAAGTGAGAGACTTTTTCAAGCTTTTCTAAATAATTTTTGAGAATTGTTCCCGTATTAAGTTTGATGACATGCAAAACAAAGTACTCACTTATTTTTTTAGAATATGACTGTTTAAATAAAAGATAAGTACAGTAACAAATATTTAAAAAAAAATATTAATCGACGGAAAAATTAGTATTGTCCTTAGTTAAAGTTCATTAACTTTTGGGGAAATGCAGTCTGCGACGTAAGATATCCATTTTGCGGTTTCGACATTTGTCAAAGTAAGTTGTTAAACCAATTTACGAAAATGAATCACTTAGCTATCACACAACGGATATAAATTGTTAGAACCTACTACAAAAATGGTGATTATGCCACAGCTACATATCGTGCTTTAAAAGGAGATTATTAAGTAATCGTCCAACTACGCAAGCAATTGGAAAAAATGTAAAGAAATATAGTAGAAACGTCGAATGGGTGCTTGAATAACAGGGGTAGACAGCGATTTTTCCAAAAAAAATTTCTTCACCGAAGAAGCAAATTTCTCACTCGGTGAGTATGTTAATAAACAACATTATCGTATTTGGGGTTCTGAGTATTCTCAAGTAATTGAAGAGATGTCATTACATCCACAAAAGTCACTGTATGGTGCTTGCTTCTACGAGTACAAGGACGACAATGGATATTCTCTCACTTTGGAGCGTTATGGTCATATAATAACTGGCTTTTTTTGCTTGCTATTAAATAATACGACTTGGGGAATATGTGATTTTAACAAAACGTTGCCACGTGCCACAAAATTCGGGCGTATACAGATTTATATAGCAAGAGATATTTCCTGACCACGTAATTTCTCGTCGTGGCGATATCAATTGGGCACATGGTCACCAAGATCACCCGATCTGATACCACTGGACATTTTTTTGTGAATCTACGCGAAAGACTGAGTTTATGCAGATAAATTTTTAACTTTTGAGAACTTAAAAACGAACATTGGTCAAGTTAGGGCTGACATACCGTCCAATATGTGTCAAAAAGTGGTCGAAATGATCTCAAAAGAATCGATGCTTGCAACAATTCTCATGGTGTTTATTAAAATGATGAAGCATTTTACACATAATGTCAACCTTCAAACCTTATAATAAAAAAGAAATATGATGAAATAAGATATCTTATATGGGTTTTATTTATGTTTATTTTTGAAAATAGAAAACCATGTATTTCTCAAAAATTAAATTAATCTAGTAAATGGTTGATGCAAAACAAATTTTAACAAAGTCTGGTATTCAAAAAAAATTAATTTTGAGATTGAACAATTCTATCTACCAATATACTCTTGAAAGTTATTAAAATGAATTGAATACTTTCAGAAAACGGATGTTTCTTGTTTGTATAAAAGAAAATCCGAATAAAAAAACTAGTAAATTCAAAGTATGAAAAAAAGGCAATTAGGTAAATCAAAGCCAAAAACTCTGTCAAAAACAGTAACTCAGAAATATGTTAATGATTAAAAAACTTAAACCAACTTTAATTACACAAATAATATTGGGAACAAAAAAGATTCACAAAAATCAATTAATCATTTTATTTAACTTAAAAAAGAGAACCCAATTTTTTAAAAATGCTTTCTTAAGGTAAAACAAAAATAACTTAATTAATGTGATCACTTAAAATGTCTAATTTGATTCTATAAACTACACCTATGAATTGTAATCTTTAATTGTTATGTTCCTATAGAGTGAAGCAATTAATCAGTTTTCATGTTAAGCTTAACGCTTTACGCTTCATGATTCCAATTTACTCTAAATGTTAGCCTTCACATAAAAGAACTTTTGTTAAAGTGCTTGGTTTTATTGTAATGGCAGTGAATAACTTAGTGTTTTTTTTTTGGAATTTTAAATTAGCGGATCTTTTCTTTTGTTTAAAAATTTTGTTTGTATATCTAATGAAATAGTTACACTTACATATGTCCAAGCATAATATAGAAACAGGTGAGGTAAGAATAACTTTATATACATTTGTCAAAGTTTTGTAAAAATTTGATTTATAGCTAAAAAAAATATCTTAATTTAAGAAGCTACCCAACTTACATGATATTAAGACAACAAGGTAGTTCCAAATGATGAGTTCATTATCAAGGTTGAATTTTTGTTCTTTGACTTCAAATTTAAAATGTTGGAGTCTGACTGACAAACTGACATTTTTGAAAGTAATATGATACAAAAATAAGATTTTTTCGTATCACTTGAAGCTGAATTGTAATGTCACATCATTGCCTTTAATAATATTCAATTCTGACTTTAGGTTTCATGAACAAACTTTTTTGTAGATTCTGACACTTTTTTTGGCTTTTACGAAATCTTGGCACAAATAGCTCCATATGTTTCGCGTTCGGATATATTGACATACTTTTATAACGACGGTAAATTTGTATCCCCTTAGTGGTCATTATAACCGTGGACGTGCTTTTTTTTTGAAATAAATTACATGTTAATAGGTAATTTATTCTAAAATTCAAACAGAATTTCAAAAATTTTTCGTTTAGCCAAGTTAAGGCTTAGAAAATCAAAAAACAAAATGGCAGCTATTCCATAGTTTTGTTTAAATCTATATTGAATAACTTAGCGCATGCTTATAACATAATGCAACACCTTAAAAAAATCCAATTCTTAAGACGCCATTTTGAATCGTAGTAAATGCAAAACCTTGAATATTTTCGAACATGCTTATTTAACACCGAAACGTGCTGAAGGTTTTGTCGTATCGCATGTGAAAAGCTACATTTGTTAAGATTTATTATAAATAGAATTTATTTTAATTATTGAAATAATTTTCAAAATCAACTTAAAATTACTTATTCAAGGCATCCGGGTAGGCAGACCATTATGATGCCATTTTTTAATTTTACAGAAATTTAAAAATGTATTTAATGTTATTTGGTTATTAAGGTATATTTAAAATAATTTTAGAGAAATATAAATTCAGTTAATTTGGGTAAACTTTTTTCGTTTGAGTTATTCCACAACTTGAGCATTTTCTGGAGCCTTAAAAGTATTTATAAAAGCGTTCGCTTGTAAACACGGTTTTTAATAACCTGAAAATTAATATTTATAGTATTCTCTTTAAATTTTGAATCTAAATTAGGTTGCTTAACCATTCCTGTTTGAGAGTATTGTTGTCAGGGATGTAGGGGACCTACAGTTTCAAGTCGATTCCGAACGGCTAATTTGATGAAGCATTTTTCTTGACAAAAATTGAATATGCAATAGGGCAAATGTCGGATATTTTTTTCAAAAACGTTTTCTTATACCAATGTGACGTAAATGCTTGTTTACATCCATTAAGATCGAAAACACCAAATCTCTGGTATTAATTCTACTGTAAACGTTATCGCCTGTACATATACAATTTCGAAAACGACACATCTATAGAAATGTGCCCTTTTCAAACTTCTTGTTTTAAAAGTACGACCGTTATATATCTTTGTCTTTTTTTGGTATGATGTAATATGATCAAATATTGCATCAGTCATTGTTTTGCCAGCAATTAACTAACACGTTACGTTGTGCTTTCACAATGAGTTCTTATGATTCCCACAGTGAAATTCCGAAAAAAAGAAAGGTGTTACAAGTTCTTGAGAAATATAAACATTTTGTCAGTCAAATTTATAAATCAAACTTTTACCCTAATTAAACCACAAAGAGAAACGAGTACCACCAAGACAAACAGGAGTGAGTTGCCAGCGCCCCAAAAATGTTGTTGGAAAATGTCTAAAGACTATATGGACAGCTTTATTGATCGAATCAACTCTTTTTGGACAGAAAACGAACAAGATATACATATATCTTCAAGGTATGATGGAGATATTTGTACCTAAAGACATCTCAAAACGAACCGAGGAAGAGACTAAGACAAAACCTAAAACGATTTCCTCCAAATATTTTGTCGACATTGAGAGATGTCAACGTTTGTTAGAACTAAAACAAAAAAAAAAAACAAAAACACCACCATTCATAGATAATCTTAATAAGAAAAAAAATCCATTATTCCAACAATATTACAAAGCTCATCATGCTTCTCATCCTCGTTAAATATCAAAAAAGTACATGACATGTTTTTGAGCCATTTCCCTGAAATGACAGATAAAAGTAACTATCAGTATTTTCGTTAATATTTTTATCAACATTTTGACTTGTCACTTGGTAGACCACAGATCGACGTTTACAGTAAGTGCGAGAACTGACTGTTAAAATAAAGGATCCTCATTTAAATGATGGCGCTAAGAGAACAGCTGCTGCAGAATTAATAGTGCAAAAGCGTCGTGCAAGCAAATTTTTTAAAAAAAAGTTAAGGAAATACAAAAAAAATGTGCCAGTGATGAAACGGTTTTAAGATTGTCTTTCGACTATATGAAAATTTACCTTTGCTTACTCTGCCTGTACAAAAAGTTTGTATTATAGTCAACTTTGGGTGTACGAATTCTGTATACATAACATGAAGACTGGCAAATTAACATTTTATTCTTATCATGAAGGACAAGCTTTAAAAGGTCATTAAGGTATATTTAATAATATATCATAATTATATCAATGAATATCAATAAGTATGTTCCACATTCGATTAAAGATCTTCATCTATTTTGTGACGGCTGCCCAGGACAGAACAAAAATAATACGGTTATTAGATTTGTAAAGGCCTTGTCTGCCCAAAAATATATATGATCCATATATATTTTCCAGTTCGAGGCAACTCATTTAATGACTGCGACAGAAATTTTTCTAATGTCAAAAGAAAAATAAGACGCGAAAATCGAGTATTCAGTCATAAACAATACATTGATCCCAATAAATAAAATCAAGAAATTCTGCGAAATTTAAAGTGAAAAAAGTCAATGCAAACATTAAAGATTTTAAGAAGTGGCCTCAAAAATATTTTAAAGCTAAACCTTTATCAGTGAGAAGATACGGAAAAGCTATACCGACAAATCAAAAAGTTAATTTTCAAGTATCGACTTATGAATTTGTTTTTGACCAAAGTAAACGTGGTGAAGTAATCGCAAGAAACTATAAGATAGTGACATTTCCAAAAAAATTACATTCTTTCAAAAGTAAAAGCTACTTGGTAGTAGATTACCTAACCAAGCAAATTAAGCCTAAAGTGGGAAAGTACCTATAAATCATCTAAAAATTCCTGAAATTTCAAAGGCGAATTTTTAGAATTTTTTGGAAAAATTCTGCAAAGGCCAACTACTACCGAAAGGGAACAAAAGAATATTTTTAATGAAAATTTATTACTCATAATTAATATTGATAATACGTTTAGTTTCAGATTTCAGAAATAAAAATTACATAAATTTCCAATGTTTTTTTTCTATTTATTGTACTCAAATCAGTAAATTTTGAAGAGGGCACATCTCACAAATATAAAGAATCTAATAACACATTGATATTTAATTAAAAATAAATTGTTTAATTAATTTCCGAAGGATAAATAACATCAAAATGAAACTCAATACTTACTTTTAAAATGTATGCACTGGTTTGAAATTACATATTCAATTACTCTTGGAGGATTTGTCAATTCTTCGCAAGAGGCGAGTACCCGTGGCGTGATGGGTAGTGCGTTGGACTTTCATGCCATAGGTCTTACGTTCAATCTCTGGCTGTGTTACCCAAAATTTTTCTGGGGCACTGACTTTTGCAAGGAATATTTGACTAATCTTTTAATAGTAAATATTGTCATAAAAAGTGTTTTATGAAATAAGCCATTCTCCATATAAACTGTAAGTCCCCTTAGTTTCTGACATGGCCCGCACACAGGAATGATTGAGAGTTTTACTAGTCGTCAATAGGCCCTGGTTCACTACAGACTGTTGACGTTAAGCCGACTTATTTAACTGAATATAAAACAGTCAAATATTTAAATTGCTTTTTTAATCTCAAAAACAAACACATATTTTGAGTAAGCTAATTACCAAAAATTTACAAATCAGTAATTACTTTTGATTAAAGGTTCCAATCTACAAAATATTTTAGAAAAATCATTGGAATAGCTTGAAAATCAAACAAAATAATATTCTAAAATTATTGAACTCAAGTGGGGCTGTTTATCATTCCAAAGTAAAAAATTTCTATCGAAATGGTGTAAAAATGAATGCTTTTATAGTAATTTGAAAATTTTAAATATTTTTTTTTTAAATTGTTAAATCTTTTTTCAAAAAATAGTAGACTTAATTTTTATCTTCTACCATAATTATCGCAATAAACAACAGCACTGAAAACAACAACTTTTTTATGTATCAGAAATTACAAAACAACCCCTTCAGAGATTCCATAAAGGTCTTTAGTCTGTATTCTTTAAGGCTTCAATTCATCATTCACATAAACTTCTTCAAAGCTATATAATTTGTTTATAACTCAAACAAACTTCTTGTGATCAAAGCCAAAACCTCTCCAGACTACATATTATAGTCATTGTCCAAATAATGTGTGTTTATCTTTAAAATATGCCAACCTTCTTACCATATTATTTATGGCGCATGTAGAAAAAAGGTGTGTGCATCATTAATTGTGCGGTTATTCGAGACCAAAATTAAAGATTAATGATTTTTGTCAAAAATTCAGACATCGTGAATATTCATATCTATTCAAATTTATTTCCTAAACCTAAATAACGACCCACATGCTTTGTCTTAAAATTGTTTTATTTTATACGAAACAAACATCTTCTTTGAACACAGAAACTTCCAGAACGATATCAAAATCATACAAATGAGGTTGACAACAAATATTTATCTAAAATAAGTTTCTCATATGATTAAAAACAAACAAACAAAAATGAAAACCATCTCCCAATTTTAATAATTATTCTGCCAATAAGACAAAAGTATCTATCGATAATGGTAATCTCCTTGAGAATTTTGTTTTTTTTTCGTTCAACATTTTGTACATAATTTATTTTACCAAATTCAATATTATCTATACTTTTAGCCTACAAGTTTAAGTTTTGTTTATATGCTTTGTACATTCATTAGATATTATATCTATAGGATGGGGCCACTTAGAATAAAAATGATTTCATTCTATTGAAGTAAATCACGAACTTGTGCTATAGGAGTATCTGTATCTATAAATGTATATTGTATAGTGGTTGTATGACTGACAGACATTTTAATCAGTAAAAATGAAATTCCATGAAAAAATAGAAAAACAAAAAAATGTTTATTTATTTTTCTATATCGTCACATTATTTGGATTTTCTTTTTTTTTAGTTATTTCTTGTCACGCGGGAGACAGGAGACGGGAGGGTTCAATGATTTTTCATTCGAGCATTTGCTATCGCCATTGCTATATTAGCTGCAAGAGTGTTTCCAACTTTAGCTCTACGAATATAAGAACAAAAATATCACCTTCGAAGCAAATCCAATTTACACTTAAGCGATAAATGGATAAAGATACTTTTTTCTTTGTATTTCGAACAAAAAACTAAAATCTCATTTGGAAAAATGTTGCAAGAGGGATTAAAAGTTCGATCTTTGACTTAGGGAGCCAATAGCCAAAGTCGGATACCTAAATGAGATTAAACCCTAGACCAACTGAAGAACATCGTCGACAGTTGGACGGACGACAGAAAATAGAGGGCATTTACCGAATCAACTCACATAAACTATACTAAGATATGTATACGTACTTAAGACAGATATATAGATACAGATATACGTTCTACCTCAAATCACCCATGAACTGGATTAGATTATGCCACGAAAAAAGGCAAGTTCGGTTGATAGGATCCCAGAGATGGATAGATGAAAGAAAAAAATAGCAATAAGACCGACAAAAAGAATGGAGCAAAAAGCAAGCCATCACCATCCAGAGATCCTTGTGCAAGGAAAACAATGAAAGGGATTTGAGAATTTTATGAACCAAAAACTTTGGATAGCTTCTGGATGAGATTTTCAAGATCTCCTCTGTCAAAGTTTCCTATCCCTCTATTCATTTTGATATATTTTTATTGGAATGCGCATTGGTGTTGCATCAATGTTTATAGGAGAAGCTATATATATACATATATGGGATAACATGAAATCAACCGAAACTAAGAAGATTATTTGCAGCAAAAATATATATTATAAGTCCTTGTAATAAAATTGCCCATTTTGAGAGGAATACTTTTGTTTCGAGGATTTTAATCAAATTCTTGAATTAAAGTTGAATCAAGAGATAGTAAATTAATTACATGGCAATGGTATTGCGATGAGTCAGATAAGGCAACCTTTTTCTATTGTCTAAATATAATTTGGGCTGGTATTTAATTGAAGTAAAAATTTCAAGAATTTCACTTTGAAACTAATTGAGAAATAAATTTCACCATTTAAATAGTTTATTGAAAAAAATGAAAGGAATGCAAGATATTTCTTTGCAAAGCTTTAAACATTACCTAATTTAGGATGTCGATTGAAGTTTGACTTTCTTTGTCTTAAACCAAAATTAAATAAATCTTATTAGTGACTTTATCTTTACAGTTTAATTTTTTGGAGTCTTACATATTTTTATTTCAAACTTGTTTGGAAATCTCATAGAAACGTTGGAATTAAGTGTAACATTACACATACAGTTTATTTCATACATACTCTCCGTGTCACTTGAATAGGGACAATCTTTTTTCGTTTTTTATTAATAGATATACAAATTAATGAATGAGTTTATTAAAAGTTATTAAGTTTATATTGGACAAAAAAATGTGAATTAAGTTGATAAATACAAGTTTTATGTAAGGTCATAAAAAGAACCTATTTTTTTGTGCAACATGATTAGGGACTAGGTGTAAATTTACATGAAAGACCCTTTAAAGTAATGTGAATACCAACAAATAGTATGGTTTAGGTAAATACTGGTTTTATTGAATGGATTAAAATAATTTTTAGTATTGCCTGCTGTCTCCCAACTTTTGAATTACTTCAAGTAACCTGTGGTGTATAGATTCATAGAGTGCTGTCAGATAATTGAGCGAGATTTAGGTCCAGGACCGTTTTATGGCTTCAATAATCTCTTCGGTTTTTTGTATTGCCGTTCTTCTTTCTAGACTTTTCTTGGAAGCCATTTCGACGTGACTTCCATGATTTTCAGGTTAAGAGAATATAGGGGCCAGTTTTTATTGTGCGTGTGGTATGTATTAAGGCATTATCTGGTTGGAAAGTTTAATCTTGTCTACCAAATACTTCAGAAATATGCGGAAAATCTCGCTCCCAAATCGATTTTTAACTGATTTCCCTCATTTTAGAGCTTTTAAAATCCAGCTCAACTGTCCCTTAATAGGTGATTGCTCCCCATTCAATCATTAAAATAGGAGCTATATCTATCAGGTCCGGCAAAATTTTTTTATCGGTAAAGAGAAAGGTATACCAAGCTTGATTCCACCTACTGTGATTTGTTGCAAAATTAAGGTGGTTGCTCTTGCGTGCTGCATTCTATAGTGTTTTTTTCTTAGTTTTTTTGGTGTTGTATATGGTCTGCCTTCTGTTACACCGAGAAACATTCGATCTACTAGCATTTACTATAGCTTCTACCTGGAATTTGCTAATGGAAGTATTGGAATTTGAAGCGGCTATAAGAATGTGGCTTTCTTGACTCTTGCTTTGAGGTTATTTCCATACCTCTCTAAGTCCTTGAGGAAGTTTTTTTATTTTTCTGGCTATAAAACGGATAGTTTTGACGATATCCAGATACCTCTACTCATTCTTTTTCATTTTATTCAGGTTAATACTCATACTAAGCTTTCAAACAATCAGAGTATTCTTTTAATCTAATTTAAAACACGCTAACATCTACCCATAGCGTGATGGATTGTGCGATTGTGGATTGTTCAACTTATATGCCAAGGTCTTCGGTTCAATCCATGATTATGCCATCTAAAGTTTTTTTCACAGGTACTACATCTAACAAGGAATCGATAAATTCTAAAAAAAAAGAATTCTTGTCACAAAAAAATGCTTTTTAAAATTAGCTTAGTTTATCTAAGTACCGAGATTTTATTTCAAACACTTTTTGGTTGAAAACTCAACACCGTCCATTCCTGACAAAATTACTCGCACACATAAATAGTTGAAAGTTGTAAGTAAGAAAGGCCCTCACTTTTGCGCCGCCTAATTTATTTATTTTAATTTTATAATAGGAACATTTAAACCTTGTGTCTTTCAAGTAACACAAAAAAACAAGTACTTTTTATGACATACTTCGGAAAATCCTTCATAAAACTTATATTTCTCAACCTAGTCCAAAATTTTGTCTTGCAATTTAAACTTAAAACATAATATACTTTAAACATTTGGGTTTCTCCAAAAACCTAAGATTTTGAAAAATATCGTCAAATAAATAACGAAAAAGCTTGTCACTGTTAATGTGACACAAAATGTATATTATATATGCACATATTTTAATTTTTAAAACCATTGTAACATTTGAATGTACCCAACCAATTCGAAATAATAATGATCTCCTTAAAATTAAAAAAAAGAATTGTTAAGCTTCGTATGCAATTGAAATAGAAAAAGGTTACAATATGGTGGCCAGTAATACAGGGTAGACACCAGACAGGTTTCTTTTAAAACCATAGAGCCCGAAATATTGATGAAAAATTAGTTTAAAACTTCCGGGGAACAAAACGAGACTGTAAAAAAAAACATTGAAAAATATTCAAAATAATATATTTTGTGAAAAGAAGTTTTGGCTAGAATAAAGGACAAACCATAATTGCTGTACGCGAGTTTCTCCAAGCATTTTTTGGAACTCGTATTGGTCAACATCTATCAATTTGTCACCTTGGAACTATGATTTGAATATTTTTTGTAGGAAACCGTAAACTAAAAGCGCTATGCTAAAAATAACTAAACTATTTATGCACCTAAAGCACTACAGCTTGAAACCATCAACTTAAAAAACCTAAAGCACCACAGGTTGAAAATATCAACATAAAAAGCTGCGTGAACTCTGTTGTATGACATAATTATTCCGAGAATATTGATAATACCATAATTCAAAAGAATGAATTTAATTTTCTGCATTTAATTGAAATTTTAAAAATAAATTTATTTTTGAACCACCCATTCAAATTAAAACTTCTGCATAGAGTTTTCTAAAGTCTAGTCTTATCTTCGTGATAATTCAACAAAATTCTAGGATCACAAATAAATCATTTCTTAATCAGTACCTTATCAATTTATTTCATTTTATTAAATGTTATGAATAATTAAAAATAATTTTATACGCCCAGCTCCCATCTGATTAAATGAACAATTTTGTTGCTAAAACATGTGTATTTTTAACAATTTGCTTTTGTTATTATTTAATTAACAAATGAAATTCACCTGATAAAAAATATATTCACGATTACCCGCAGCACTTCAGAATCAAGTCAGTTTTTTTTCGTTATGTCCCTCAAGAAATTCTTCCTTATCATAGTCAAAAATACAAAATAAAATTAAATATTCTGCTGTTGAATTTTGAGGCGCGAAATTACATTAATCAATTGATTGCGTCTTGCGTTGCGCAGTCCGTGTCCGCCCTCTTCTTCTACAACCTTGCGAGTTCTCATTTCTTCAAAAAAAAAAAAACATCCACTTTAATTTTATATACGTGCTATGCGAGATGTCTGTCATTTATTTTGAGAACGAGAAGACGTTGAATAAAGTTCTTCCATCTGTGCGGGTTCGAGTGCGAGCTTCCATTTTGGGTGCCGCATGGAATAATGGATGACGCGGATACTCCTACTTAACCCCGGTATCATGTGGAAATCATGAACACAAAACTCATCCATGACCAAAAACTAAATAAGAAAACAAAAATTCATTTGATTCGTACCTCTATACCGTTATACCTATCTATACGTACATAATACGACTTCACAAAAATGGAATCCAAACCAGAATTATCATAGCTTGGTTTGTAAGACTACAGGGGTGAGAAGTGCGGACGTGGGTATTCTAAATTCACTGCTGTTGCTGCTGGTTATCATTATTGAGAGGAGCAAAAAGACAAGACAGACATCACACGATCGAAGACTACGAAGATGACGGCGGGAAGCGTAGCGTTGAAGGAACGGTGGTGTCCGAATGCGAAACAGGAATGACGTTGACTTTTTCATTTTTGTATCTTATGTCTCAGGGTGGGTATAAGAGATATGAAAGGTACAGAGGGAAGGTATCTGCAGGACTTTGAAAAAAGATGGTGTTTGAAGATGAAGCAGTGTTTTTGTTGTTGTGTATCGGAAAGCATAGGTATAAACAGGCAGAGCAGTGTCAATGGCATCTCGAGATCAACATCCTCTCATTGTCAAAAGGTTAGAATTGGTTTGATTATAAGAAAAAAACATTTTTTGAATTCGGATTGAGGAGATAGAAGGCAGCATTTTTCAATATTATCAGAAAACCTATGAAATAAATATATGTGTTTTTATCAGATTAATAAATAATAATAAAAAAAAATTAATGATTAAATTTTTAAGGTGTAAGATACGTTTTCATTGTTAAATAAAATGAGATGTACATTTTTTTTAAAGTTTTAGATCGGGACAAAATTAATTTTTTGAATATACGTAAAATCGTAGGTATACCTATAGTGACTTCGGTTTTAACGACATTTTGGTCTTAACGACTCAAAGGTTAAGTTTATCACTAAATTGTAACTAACATCTTTCGGTTGTAACAACTTCGGTTATAAAGACCATTTCGGTTATAACGTTATTACGGGTGTTGTTTGCTATGAAATTCGAATATAACGAACAAAAGCAAAATAGAAGAGAATTTTTCAAAGATTATTAAGTTTCGTGTGCTGGAAATGATACAGTTGGATCATTATTTAATCCATCAAGAGTTTGTTAAGCTAATCAGACACTTTTGGCATGGCTCTTGTAAGCTTTAGTTTGTGTTAGCAGTAGCAGAAGTGCTAGCTGTTTTAAGCATACTTTTTTGCAGACTTTAAATATAAAACCGTTCAAAAAAGAGGATTGGCCCTTTCTTCCATATTGCACCGATGAACAATACAAACACCGTCACATCAAAAACAAAATGAGCAAAAAATTTATGCAGACAGATTTTAGGGGCATGGAAAAAATAAAGCGCATGAGGAATTTAAAAAACGTTGAAACATCATATTTTTAGAGATTTCTTGAGAATGTTTAAAAAATATGAAAACTAAAATTAACAAAAATTATGCTACCTGCAATGAAAGATATGTTATAGAATGTTTGAGATAAATTGAATGATAGTTTAAAAATGGGAAATAAATGTTCAGACATTAAATTTCTTCTTCTTATTTCTTCAAATAATAAGTTCGAATAAAAATAAAATACATACTTCAAATTTCTGTGCCACTTTTTTATTTTACTTATTTTTTTTTCTTTAAATTTCTTTAAATATTTAATTTTTATCGGTTTTGCATCTTTAATATTAAAAACCAATAGATCATGTTACAAAATTAGTCAATTTAAGTTATATTTAGAAAACGAATCCAAATATTGAGTGTTTTTAACGAGGTTGTAGACTTGGCGTAATGTTTAGTGCGTAGGGTTGTCATGTAAGAGGTATTGGGTTACATCCCTGCCTGTACCATCTAAAGTATTTTTCTCGGGTGCTGACTCTTGCAGGGAATTGAAAATTGCTCCAAAAGTAATTCTTGTCATGAAAAATGCGTTCTCATTAGCCGTTCTGATTCGGCTTGAAATTGTAGGTTACTCTATTGAAGACAACATTACCCGCCCTTGTTCTCAACGGACTCTTGCGCCACCTAATTTATATTGTTTTGTTGTATACTTTAAAAAATAACACTGTAGTTTCTAGTATCTTAATCATTTCAAATAATTAAATAATGTAGGTAATAGATTATTTTACGGGTATTTGACATTTTTTTAAATACGATTTCTTACATTATGTACACAGTGGCTGCAAGTCATTTTGTCAATAAAAATAACTACGGTTGCTTAAATAATGGATTCAAATGTTTCAAGAGTTGCTGATGGTTGTTGAAATAAGCCAATGCCTTAACGCAAAGCTCCATGCAAGGTAATCGAGTGACTTTAAGTCACATAAACAAGATGGTTTCTTAACAGATGACACCTTCTGGAACATAGATTTGCAACTTATTGTTCTTGAAATGAATTGATGGCTAAGCATGTTGTATTGTACGTTACGTCATCTAGTTGAAACCAAATATCTTCCATTTAATTTAATTTAAAAAAATATCAACCAAAATAGATTGGTCCAGCGTGTAAACAGTCAATTATCAACTTATCTTGAAATAAATTGACGGTTAAGCTTGTTGTATTGTACGTTACGTTTTCTATAGTTGAAACCACATGTCTTCTTCTATGTGTAGCTGTTTAGTTTATGAAAAAAAAAATTAATCAAAAAGGCTAATTTCGAAAGGAAGCGTGTTAACAGAAAATATTATTGAATGTTATGGTTATTCGTTAACGGTTGGAAGATTGGTTTTTCTTTAAATATCTAAGCCAGCTTTACATATTGAAAAAAACTAATTAACATACAATGAAATTCGCAAATATGTTTGTTTTGTTCACAACAACCATCATAACTTCTCACGTAACTAGGTCACAGTCTATAAATAATTTTTAAAACGAAATTATCAAAATACATAATTTAAAAAGTATTTTCAAATTATCAGAGTAGTAAATGTATGTGGCCTCAACTTTTCAGTTTTTCTTCTAGCACATTTTTGTATTCGTCTCTTTAAATGTGTTACCTCACAGTAGCAATATATTATTTTTCAAGAAATATCGATCACTCATTAATGTGATTATGTAAGAAATAATTCTTATCATGTTCTTATTATATATAATAGTAATACTCATATGGTAATAAATTGTAGTTTTGTTTTCAATCAGAAAATGCTTTATAAACATAATTTATTGAATGAAGAGCCCAGTTGTAGCTATCATTGGTTTGAATCATTGAACATTTTTTTGAAAGATTTAAAAGCGATTAAGACAATCAAATTTATTATGCCTGGTGCCAAAGTTGATTAGTCGTAGATTTGTTCTACTTAAAATATTATTTAACTATCAGGACTTTTGTTTTAGTTAATATTTCAATTTTTTAATGATGAAATTCTTTTCAATGAACCGCTTACATCTTCTTTGTGGGAATCACCTTCAGTTTTATTTGAAGGTTTTTAGTTTATTTTACAAACCGTCTTGCGAAATTTAGCTTTAAAATTACAATTCTAGATAAAATGCTTAATCCTGAAAACAAACCTGAACTTTGGGGACTTTTTGCAAATTTCAATATGAAAAAAAATACATCGGCGACTTTGTCAATTCAGAGAGATTTGTTTGTATAGATATGTTTTTGATGTACTTGCTTATGTGAAATTTTACTCAGTATTCATTTCTCAGAAACACTTATGTTAAAATATTGTTATTTTTGATCATATTGACTACAACAATCGATTACAGAAATTAAGAAATTCGACCCAGTTACAATTAAAAATTTTATAACTATGTACAAATAATGAACAACAAATATTTGTATTATGTTTCGTTTCCTGAACTGTATGCTTTAATTGTTATTTTTATCGAAAATCGAAATTTTTTTCAATACTTGATGACAATTTTTTCTTAAAACTGTTTTTAAAATATTTTTGATTTTTAGCTTTTTGCAGAAATTAAATTCAGAAATAAAATTAAACACATTTTTTTTGTTTTGAAATGTTTAAAAAACTTAGAATTTAAGAACAATAGTAATTACAATAAGTTTTTCTTTAAAAAACGTATTAACCTTCTTCTTTGTGGAAACTAAAAAACTTTAAAATATTAACTGTTTTCTCAAGGATATTTTAATTTGTATTAATTTTTGCCTTACTCTTGGAACCCAAACCAAATTTCGTAATCAACTTTTTACTTAATATTAAATTATTCAACTTAAATAAGATTATACTAAGTAATCATATGTATATTATAAAAATCCCACAAAATAACATTAAATCACATTTAACCAGATTAAAAATCAATTTCTCAAAAAGACTAAACACTCTAGTTCTTTTAAGAATAAACCTATACGACTCCAAATCTTAATGCTTCTTTTCTGCGTTCCATATTGTTTCAACTCCGTTCATATGGTGTATCTAAACGAGTAGGTATAGACAGAAGTACAAAATTGTAAGCAAGATTAGATACATATTGAGGTTCAAGCTTCAATTTACGTAAATATACCATTTTAAATTTCCCATTCCGGAAACAAAAATGGCAATCTCATGTAACACATTTTCCAAATCAGATACGACTTTGCAATTTTCCAGAACAAAAGAATGAAAAAAAAAACGAAAACAAAAATAGCTACCTGAAGAAAAACACGCACGTAAATTACCAACATCCCTCCCATCAGCAAAATACAAAATATAATCTCAAATAAGGGAGAACTCAAGAGCAGAGACCATCCCCCCAAAAATAATCCTAAAGTTTCTATAAAAGTAGACGAATAATTTTCATTGAACTAAAGGAAAACGTTGCAACTATTTTCTTTGACTTTCAAAACAAATGGAAAACAAGCAAGGCAAGAGATGAGATGGGAAGAAAGGAGCATGCGACTTGGATAGATGACATGGGGACGGAAAGCAAGAGCAACAAATGTGTTTAATATGAAATTGCTTAACAAGGACTTCGTGTTTTTTTTGCTTTCTTTCTTTCCTTTCTTTATCATCGTCGTCATCATCATCATCATCATTGTGTGCTCTACATATTTCGTCATCATTACATAAAAATAGGAAAACGCAAAATTTACATATATATGACAAATTCTTAGCTAGAATGTGATATGAAGTTTTGAACAATAGAAAATGTTTGTATCTATAGTAATACAATACATGTATACACTTAGATAAATACGGTATATGTGCTATGTTCAACATGACGTGTGTATAGGGTTGCCCTTTTCATTGCCGCCCCAATCTATTTTTCTATTTTCCAGAGCAAATAGCTACCTTTTTTTCTAGAAAAACAAAAAATAAAAAAAAATGTTCAAAACGTGACTTTGACTGCAAAGTTTGTCGTCGTTATTTTGTTTTCATTTATTTTAAGTCAATCATAGAATATTATGTATATTTGTATACGATACTCATATGTATACTCTACTCATATCAACTTGTGGTTTGAAAAAGAATGGTGAACCGTTTTTCTACAATAATGTACATTTATTGAACTATACATATATGTATATGTTTTTGTAGAACGAACAAAATAAATTTAATTTAGTTTTATGTGAACTTATAAAAAAATATGTTCAAGATGTCTTTCAAAACATTACCTTATTTGAAGAAAACTATCTTCATTTATTTTCAAGTTTACCTTACCATTTGCGAGACTTTAAAAAAACGTTTCGTCACTTTGATAATTATTTACGGTATTCAGCAGATTAGCATTTTTTTAAGGGGAATATCAATTGGTACAGTCAAGTTTTACCACAATAGTTCTGAATTTCTGTTATAACTCCGGTAATGGACCTTACCCCTGTTTTTTTTTTTAAATAATTCCATTTAAAGTACTATAACTTAAAAAAATTAAAAATTGATTTCAGGGATGTTACTTGCAATTTTATTTTTTATTTCTGCAAATACAAATATTATTTAAGACTGTGTTCAAAAACAATTTTTTTAAATCTTAGTACGAGTAGATGCTATCGAAAAATTGTCAAACATCAACAATAAAACATGATTAGTCGCCGATCACATAGTTTTGCACACATGTTTTTTTTTGTAGAACAATTTATTTTTCCAAATTTTTGAATGTTCATTTGTAGATTTAAATTTTGAGCTTAAATTATTGTAATCAAAAAACTAAATTTTAAGAAACGGAAAATCAAAAGTCTGGTTTATAAAATCACTTAAGTAAGTCTGTATTGAAAATAGCTATAAATCGTGACAATGGCTTCAAATATTACGGACAAATTTCAATAATTTTTTTTTTTGAAAATGCTTTATGCGAAAGGGTAACAAGAAAGTTATAGGGTTTTTTTCATGAAGCGCTTCTTATCCTTAAATAAAAAAAGGATAATTTATAACTTCTTTCCAATGATGCCATTAAATATTTGGAAATAACAACTGGTTATCAATTTTGCAGGTTCAACGAATAGTGCTGGAATTCGACATCTGTCAAACTAAATTGTTAAACCAATTTTTTCAGTTGAAAGTCTGACAATTATATGAAAATGGATCGCTTCACTATCGCACAACGTGTACAAATTGTTAAAACCTACTACAAAATTGTGCTTTGAGTGGAGATAATGGTTTACATAATAGTTCAACTACGCAAGCAATTGGAAAATTGGGAGGTAAATAGAAGAGACTACAGATTGTTTACAGATATTGTAAGGCATGTGCAGCTGTAAGTGAAAGAGATGGCGACGACCCGAATGAGTCGACTTCTTGTCGTTTCGGGAATTAGGACTGTCTTATGACACATTATGGAGTATTTTGCATTTGGTTCTACACCTATATCCCTATAAAGTCCCGCTCAGACAACAACTGAATCCAGCTGACTATTCACAATGTCGTAGTAAGATGCGTCGAATATTGCGAACAAAATTTTTTTCAGTGACGAAGCACATTTCTTACTCGATGGGTAAATTAATAAACAAAGTTGTCATATTTGGGGTTCTGAGAATTCCAAGTAATTGAAGAGAGGCCATTACATCCACAAAAAGTCATATGATAACCAACTTTTTTGCCTGCTATTGAAGAATTCCACTTGGAGAATATGTGGTTTAAACAAGACGATGCCTCATACCAAACAACTCGAGCGAATATGTGTTTATTGGAAGAGAATGTTATTCTTGACATTTTCATTGTGTGGGGCTACGCGAAAGGCCATGTTTATGTATATACCTTGAAATTTTGATCACTTAAAAATCAACATTTGTCAAGTTGCTGCTGGGCTACCACCCAATATGTGTCAAAAAGAAGGCGAAAACTCCAACAATTCGCTTAGTTATAATTTTAATGATTTAGTGTTTCGCACATATTGTCAACTTTCAAACTTTATGATAAAAATAAATATATTTTAGGTGTATTTTATTAACGTTAGAAAAAGTGCCATTTCAGTAACTTTTATGCCTATAATGGTTTTATCGTTATTTTCATAAGAAATACTCTTGTGAAATAGCCAGTTGCATACCTTCCCTCAAACAATTCCACCGAAATTCTCGTACTCCTAGAAATGCTCATAAGTTAGCCTTAAGCCGCTTAATTTTGGACGTACTGTTAAGTACAATACTTCTCACTCATTGCAATGTGCCTAATCATTGTAAGGGCAATTATAACCTCCCAATATACAAACAAATTAAGGAAATACAATCAAATATTTAGGGCTAACCTGTCAAAACATTTGAAATGTCAAATTTATCCAGTAAAGTTTTTTTTAGAACAACTGTATTTTACTTTTTCAATTTTTTTTTTATTTAAAAAAGAATTGAAACTAACATATTCCTATTTTTTAATATATCTTCAATATATTTTAGTCAAATGCTTTTTAATTTTTGTTGTTTTTGGCAGGTTTTTTTTTCTGTTAGAAAACTGCAATTTGATTTTAAAACAAAAATTTACTAAATTTTGAAATATTCGGCATAAGATGGAATAAATTTGTCATAAATATATTTTTTTGTCCCCAAAGGTCGAATTATAATTTTTAACAATTTTAGATAGGTTTCTTAGAATGTTTTTATTTTTGTTCAACAATGTTTTTCTATAAATTTCCCAGCTTAGCAAAACCATGGGTCTAGATTCTAGGGACCTTGAAAAGTAAGGAAAAGTCAAAATTTTCAATTCGAGGATTAAAAGACCTTTGAATAGAAAATTATTAATATGTATTAATACAGCTATTTTTTATTTAAACGCATCCTAAATGCCGTTTTTTTTTTTTAATGTGACAGGTGAAATTGGATTTCTTAGCTTACAACCTCAGAGAACCCTACAAGGATAATGGGGTGAAATTGGATAACATCGGTGGCCATTACACATAACCTTCTCGTGAGATGACCTGACCATTAATTTATCTTTTATAATTTTCATTGTGGTACAAACTTGGGTAACACAAAGAAGCCTGTTATTCGCATATCACTGCTTCTCATTGACCTATAGCATTCAACTTTGACGGTGATGGACTGTCCAAGTGTCCAAGAGTCGATCTCAATAGACGATGAAAATCCTCTTCTTATATGAGAAGATATAGATTTGTATAGGCTCAATTTTATTCTGCAACTTTAGCGAACACTATTTGTACCCTTATTTTCCTTTCATTGGTGATGTTTTTGAAACAGTACTCACAAGTTTGATCGCAAAATTTATCACTAATGCAATGATAAACCTTAGTGTCTCAAATAATGACTTGACAAAACAACATTTTACAATATTGACGTTACTTTTCTTGTTAATTCTTCATAAAAAATAATTGTTTCAAATTCATTGTATCGTTACGTCCTTAATTTTCTTTGAACAAATCAACAAAGGAAACATGTTTCACATTTAATTTTAGTTTAATATTAAATAAAAAATAGGAAAATGTTCCGTTACAAGAAAATACAAATTATTCCTTTTAAAATTCTTCTTATTTTAAGGCTTGAAATTTACGTCGGAATAAATTATACTCTTATATAAACATTCACATATTATCTAAAAATAAAATGGGCTTAAGAAAACTTAAACTATGTACTTTAACATTTTGTTTAAAAAATAAAATCTGCAAAAGTTTATTCCGTTGTAGAAAGATTCATAATTACACGAAAATGTATATTTGTGTTTAGATATCTCAAAGTTTACACATCAACTATAGGTACACCACAACTAATCCCTTCAGACAAACATAATATATATATATATATATATATATATATTAGACTATTACAGTAATACCTAAACTCTCGCCCTAACCCCAAATAGTTTCAATATCTCACGTCCTTGCACATTTGCAAAACTAAGTTTTTTACTTAAGCTAGATGGGATGAGACCATATTATATTATACCTATGAAGGTTTTGGTATAGAGAGGTCGTGATGGAGGGTGGGTAAATGCCAAAGGCACATTTATTCTCAACACTGCCTGCCACACAAATTTTATCACTCACCAGCAACATGTAGTATGAACACTTTGAGCACTAGCATCCACATCCAGCCAGGTACACCATTTCATTTCCGTTTCCTATATTGATATATGGCTGTGCATACGTGTGGTCTTACACTCCCCCAAATTTAATAACAAACATGGTTGTTCTCTGGGTTCAGAAGGATAAAGAGCTCATTGTGGTGTTGAACAAATTCCATTAGAAACAAATATACCCAGATATGCCAATACTGGAGCTTAATATTTCTTCCATTTTGTATCTTTCAACGTACGTTTAAGCATTTAGCATGGAAGAGGTATAATCTGTATCCTGTGTACTTGGTATCCTGTTTCTGTTTTGTATCTCATAGATGCGGAGAAGAGAGAAAATGTTCAGTTAATGTTGGCGTAAATAAGATGAACGGAGAATTCTTGTTATTGACAAAATGCTTACTTTGAATTAAATATTTGCTGTAGAGTGAAACCTAAGTAAGAATTATCTGTGGTTTACTAATTACATACATAGTATCTAATATTTCCTTCATGTATTTTGTCACTACAAATGTTTATACATGTTTCCGGAAATGTGCAGATTGCATCTTAATTAAATTGGAAAGTTAAGTTTAGTCAACTTAGTAACTAAAGGTTAAAACAAACAACAAATTAGGTATGGACTTATCTAGGAGCTGTCTTCAAACGAGTATTAAACCCAACGAAAAGTAAATTTTTTCAAAGATTGATTTATGAATTTCATAGATGTATCATCATGATATAGCAGCGAAAAGGGACAGTTTTTGTAAAAACTTTAAATTATTAGTAGTTTTAGAAAAAAAATGTATGAAATTAATATTTCTTAGTGGTCAAACGGACTTATCAGTGTTAAGCGGCATAGCAATATCTTCCTACATATGATCCCAAAATCGTCGTGGTTCCAGCTGTACACTTTTACGGACCTTAGCGAATTTCTCGGCCAAACTAACGAAAACTTATTTTTATAATAAAGTTTGATTATTTGCTGTTCAATCGTGTAACTAAAACTTGTAACTTTCTTATCGAAAGTTAATATTTGGACCCCTAATCCACAGAACCTATGCAACAATCAACCTTTTGACCATCAAATTCCCAAAGCGTGTTATCAAACGTATTGGCATGTCAATTGGCTACCTTGAAGCTGCGATTTCAATTGCTTCGCAATTTTTTTGTGAGGAACCGTAAAAAATCGTAAGCTACAGCCCCAGTCTATTAACAAAGTCTTGAACAATTAATTGATGGAATGAGTTTCTCACGTTCTCTTTTAAAGAATTTATAAGAATATTTGTTTTTACTAATGAAGCCGCAACGAACGTTGAAAATATTCATGTATGTTAATTGTATTGCATTAAATAAACTTGTATTTCGTTTACCCCTTACGAGTATGTTATAAGAATCTTAGAGATTTATACCCAAATACATGCTTCTTCACATACATATATTTGTTGCACTCATAAAATGTTCATATAAGCCGCGTTTAATAAACACAATGATTTAACTCAGGTCAGATCAAGGAATTAAAACAATTCAGATCATAGTTTAATTATATTATTTGAAGTTTAGAGCAGAGTTGCCCTTCGATTGTAATATTTTGGAAAAATGATATTTATGTAGTTTTTCAAATATATTTTTGTTTTCATTTAATCATTTTAATAATATAATATTATCACTTTGCAACATCGCACTTTTAACTTGCAATTGACGTTTCACCAAATGCAAATTAACAAAGAGGAAATTATTGACTTGAAAAGTTTTGCTCTTTGCAAAATAAGTTTCATCAAACTCAAATTTGCAAAGTGAAAAGTTTTTGCAAAATATAAGTTCTATTTATTTCACCAAACCACAAAATTTTCAAATTTTATTTAGAATTTGGAAAAGATTTTTAGATTAGATTTTTTTTATTTTCAAATACTTACTTAAAAAACATGTGAACGATTTTAAAAATGAGAAAGTAAATGAAAGTTAATAAGACAATGTCCTTAGGCATTTTTTTTTATTCTAACGAATTTACCAAAGAAGATGAATTTTGACTTTCAGGTTTAAAGCGTTGATTAATCTCAATTTCAAAAATGTCAGATTTTTTTAGATTGGTCCATTAACATTATGTACTTTCAACTGTTAATGTTTTTTCTTGTATGCTTGATGTATAAAACTTTTACTTTTCACTTTTCAAATTAAGTGTGAAAAATGAAAAGTCTTTCAATTTTCCAATTTTAAAAAACACTTTGTACTTTTTTTAACAGGCTATTATTTTTGTGCAAAGTTGCAAAGTGAAAAGTAGTTGGTGAAATAGGTCCCTGATCTAGAATAAATTGTTTTTCTTGAAGCTATCCACCTCCATAAATATTACGAGTTTATTATGTACGTAACTACTATTTCTAACTTGCGACATACATATATGTAGGAACTATTTGGCAAGTCTTGTATTCGTAAACAAATTCTAACTCGGGAGTTTAATCAAACATGACATTATGATGGTAGAGATGTCGAAAAAAGTTGGTCAATGGTCACCCAATTCCGTCCGTCCGTTTGTCTGCCAACGCCCCTTTACAGCTCAAACCATTAGGTCCATTGAGTTCAAATTTGGAAATTAAGTTTTTGAGCAGTTTAGCGATAGGAGTTAAAATAAAATTTGTATCGAAACGATTTGTTTGGCCAAAAATCGAAAATTCAAATATTCTCAAAAACAAAATATTAGTTTTTTTTTTCTTAATACATCTTATTTAATTAGGCTTCTTTCAATAAAGAAAAAAATATTTTTTTATTACTTCAGAAGGGTACCTCCGATAAAACCGTTATTTTGTTTTTAAGTTTTCTCAAGAGCTTAAGAACCGATTTCAATAGTTTTTTTTCTGCACAAGCGCTTATAGAGCCTCAATAATTTTTGATGATCAAAAATTTCATTGTTATAACTTTAGATTTCTTTTAAAAAAATATTAAACATATTTTTCGAAATTCGATATCTATAGAATGGGACAATGGGTCATCTGATTTTTACGAAGTGTAAATGTAAAACGTATATAAATAAGCTCTAAATAACTATCAGCTCTATTCTGTTTTTCATGGGGGGGAATTATCTTGAATTTTCACTAATCACTATTCTGCCATTAATTCGAAGTGAAGCTGTGTAGTGTGTATGTCGGTAACGTCGGTTATACTACGCTGTATTCTTCTATTCAACGCATTTGTTCTATACAATTCATATCGGCATAAGAAATGTAGCGGGTTCTTCATTTGAATTCTGGTTTGTTAATTGTTTTTATCAAATGTACATAAATAAATATTAATTTCTTGCTTAATTTAGAATATTTTTTTTTATAAATAAAAGATTATTATTAAACGACTCTGAAGAAACAATTTGCAATAATAATTTCTATAATAAAATTAAATACAGATATTGCAAAACGACAACCCAAAGAGCTCCGTGAAATTTGGAATAGCCTAAGAGACAGGCTGAACCTCCTAGGACCACAAATGAAAGACGTAACTGTTCTTTTTTTACTTTCTAACATTTCTCCGAAGCTCTCTCTTTGAGGATTGTCTTTATCCTTTGTTCACAATTGTAATAAAAATTCCAATACTGTTCATTTAAAAAAATTACACTAATTAAACAATTCGATTGATTGAACTTAATTTTTTTATGAATCAAAACAATTTATCCCATATTTTCAGGTATGTCACATGAACAGCTGTTTACGTGAATGTCAAATTGATTTAGGATAATGTAGTTCACCCGATGGATAGCAGAATGCAATGGCAGTGTGAAAGGGAATCGAACGTGTGAATCGAATATACGATTCACGTGAACAGCAGAAAAGGGCTGTAGGTATTTAAAATATTTTAAAACTTACATTACAAAATTGTTTATATAAAAATTATAAAAAAAAATAACTTTTCTAACTATTTTAAAATACAAATTTTGAAAAATTAAGGTTTCTTTAAGAAATCGAATAGCATTTAAATTTTTCAAAACATCCTCTTTTTTTGACAGGTATATTTTTAAATCTTAAAATACAGACAGGTTCTTGCGACCAAGTATTTCTAAGCCAATTAGCCGCAATACTTTTGGTATTTAGTATACTTACCAATTTATCTTATAGAATTAGAATATTGATTGCTACGCCCGAAAATTGTCAAGAATCTTTAACTGTTATGCTTTAAAAACCTGTTCTGCCCTACTAATTACAATTTGGTCTTGTAAAAAATCCATTTAAGAGAAGGGAATTAAATTAGGTCAAAACAATTCTTAAAGACAATAGACAAGATATGTTCAATACATTCTGTTTATTACGTTATATAATTAATACCTTTATCAAGATATGTTTCCATCTCAATGTGTTGTATCATGATAAAATATTCTAATCTTGGTCGATGCACTGCAACAAAAGTTCTATATTCTTTTCAAGATTTCATCATTCTTGAAGTGCTGTAAACATAATTCATCAATTTCATCATCACATCCATCGGAGATAAAAGAATATACGTTCCGCATTCGGACTGAAACCTAACAGATAGATAGTATTTGTTGATTGATGAGATCAAACTTATTTCCCTTAAATGATACTTCATCAACAAAACAAAAATAGTTTAAATTATTTCAAAACTCATGAATAAATTTAAAAGCCCACGTACGAGTATAATATAACCCGATTGCCCTGTCCGTGTTTAAACAAAAATGCACAACAGTGCGGCGCGGCCTACATTAAATTATACCTGCAGTGTTAACCCTTACTAAATATATACACAAAATCGCACCACGCTCAAGATGTTTCTTATTTCTTCGACTTGAAATTTTTTTCTCAACCCATTTAAATAAATCGGATCACAAAATGTTTACAAGAACATTGAGAGAAAAACATAATGGACGACTATAGAAACTCGAAAGGGAGTGAATGGCTTCAAAACGAAAAAGATACAAAAAACAAAAAAGGTGTATCTTATGCGGAACAAAAACAGAAACAGCCATCGCTTCGGATGAAAAGATGAAACATTCACATTCACTACCGGGGTATATGGAGTATATCCAGAGTAGCGAGGTATAACTATATAAGTATCTGGCTGAAACAGGGAAAATTAAAAAGGGTTATCTCTTGGGGATTGCACAGATAAAATTTAAAATTATAGGATACAATTTTTTTGCACTCTCTCTCATTTTGTTCTTGGCGCACAAATGGACCGCTTTATCGGCCTGAACTGAAATTCGAGAGACTTCTCCTTTAGGTTTTGTGTTCCTCAGTTGAAATTGCCTCATTTTGAAATTAACTCTTTCGCAAATAATGGCCATTTAGTTAAATTTAGTTTGAAACTAATGTTTGAAGATTGGATGAAAATTGGAATGGGGTTTAATATTGTATTTTGGTCTTCCATACTCATATCTGTATAACAGCTTCGTGATACTCTTTAAGTTCAGATGGGAATTTGAAAATTTCAAAAATTTAATTTTATCCTTTCATCATGCAAGAAAAATAAGTTTTGAATTTGCATAATGAAATAAAATTTGAACTTCGAGATGCGGCGGGTATAATAATATAACCTGTCCATGCTCGACTTCAGATATCATCGAACCAAATATAAGATAAAAATGACTATCTCAAAAATACGTATTTCTTATAGATACTTGGGGTCTGTATTGTACAGCAGCAGCAGTAGCAGCAGTCAATATAAGCACAAGGTGTATATTCTGGGTATGGGAGGTAAGTGAATTTATTTTTATATGCACCGCATCCACATCGTTACCCAGTTCCATGTATCTATTGAGTCCAAAATCATTTCGCACGTCTATACTATCTATCTATTGGTGCATGAATTCAGATTTGAAAAATGGAATGAGAATATTGTTTTTATTTTTGTGTTTTTCGTTTATTTTACTGAAAAACAACTCGCATCGCACATATTGCGACGAAACATTTTCTAATAAATATTTTCAGAAAACTCTAGTCACACATGTGACCAAGAGGGAATCATTTGTCAACGATATGAAGGATGGTATATTTTATATGAACTCTGGAAATATATAATAGTGGCATCGTATCTATAACGCAGAGCCAGACCATCAGAAGTTTTACTTTGGTTATATAGGAGTAGATGCGATGGTGATGAGAAATTTTGTGTGTGAATTTATGCAGATAGGGTTGATGATTTTTAGAGTGGTTTTAGATACATATAGAGTTATATTTTGATGAAATTATGCATATTAGAGTGGCAAGTTGTGTACTCTAGGGGCAATGGAATAGTTCAGCTCAAAAGTTTACCTCTCAGCACGAGCGTTTGGAAAAGCATTATTATGAAAAATATATCTAAACATAATATTAAGATAAGTAAGAAAATGTTAAGATGTTTTCAGAATTTTAAATTTTTCTCAAGAAAAAATATTTTCAAAAAGACATTTTACATATGACAGAGTTAAATTTCAAGTTTGAGTATTTACACTTCAAAACTGGGATGCGATAATTTTCGATACCAAGGATTGCAAAAAAAAAACAGATAAAAAGTGCTTCCTGATGACCTCAAATAAGTGCTTTAGCTTTTCAAACTGTGACTGCAAAATTTTCATTAATTTCCATTTTTTAAAAATGCCGTCGTTTTAACTTGCCAAAAGTTAAAAAATGGCAGATTCAAAAGTTATTTGAAATAAAACAAAAACTAAACATATGAATCACAAATTTTATGAAATTATTAAAAAAAAATAAAAATTCTTTCATACCATTGCCCTTCAATGATATCTGTGTTTAACTTTGAAATTTCGTAAAATGGTGTGGAGAATTTTATTTGGTCTTATTATGATTTGAATTCTAAAGTCTTGTGTAAAAAAGGAAAAAATAAAGAACAAAATAAACTTTATGTGATAAACTGAAAATAGAAATGTTTGTTTTTAGAAAACATACTTTTAAAAAATAAGGTTAATACAAAATTATGTACATTTTGTTCAAGTTGTATCTATTTAACTATACATTTTGTTTAAATCTTAATTTTTCAACTTTCTTGCAATATCTTAAGAGCGTTGTCATCGTAAGGATTTCAATAGGTACAGTTCTCAACAGAATTTATATACATTTTAATAAACATTCAAAATAAAAGCTTAAATTTAACTAAAAATGGTACTCACCGCCACTATCCATAGTCAAAGTGAAAGTGTTCCGCTTCGAAGTTAAGAGTAAATAAAAACATCTACAAAGATATAAAAAGAAATTATAATTAAATTAATTGCAGTTCATAATTTTAATAAAAAGTTTTTATTTTGTTAGTATCTTTTTTAAAATTAATTTCCCTTTCAGAAAAAATAAGAAATTAATTTTAGTTAAGCAAGTTTTTAAAAGAAGTGCTTTTATATTTTGAACAAGAATCGTTATTAACCGTATCTTTTATGCAATTCTTTTCTTCACATTTTTGAATATAAAGGTTTTAGAAAAGCAAGAGTAAAAACAATATTCAATATCAAACATATGAAATAGAAAAGCTTTAAATTTTGTGAAGTTATACAAATATTAATATTTAAATAATATAATGTGTTTTTTATAGCTAAAAATAGGTAAAATAGTTTCCATGGTGTTGACATTTCTATTCAGTAAAATTTGACAATAAATTATAACCCATTCAACGCAAGAAAAATACTTTAAAATTTTAAAAATTCACAATTGTTAAATAAGTTCTTGAAGTATTCCTGTAAACTGGTTAAGTAATTAGGCAAAAATTTAAAAAATTCAAATGGCAGACACATGTCAAAAAACATATTTAAAAATGAGGCTGCGATGCAACCCACACTAACAACTTCCCATTCGATATTTATTAAAGTCTCACAAGATAATATATAAGGAACCGCATTACGCGTAAGGTGAACAAAATTTAAAGTCAATATCTGTATTTGTTCTTAAGATACATGAATCGATTTTTGCACATGATATCTGTTTGTATTCCCAAGACATCTTAGTAGAAAAAAATTGTTGACAAATATTTAAGCCGACATTGGAGTAAAGAATCAATTTTTACCAACGTTAAGTAGTATTTTTGCAGGTTTTTATTTTTTGTAAAAAAAACTGTCTTTTTTATTTTTTCCAAAAATGTACAGATGTCAAAGAATATTATTATTTGATGAATTTAGTTTTTTTTTTAAGCTCATATCATTTTTGTTCGAAAAATCTTGAAATTCATTTATTTTTAACTTATTGTAATCGGTCCGATTTATCGAATTAAAAATTTTGAAATTTCAAGAGTACAAATAAAGGATTTTTTTAGAGATGTCTGTGCGTGTGCGTGCTTACTCTTTACGTACAATCGTACGTCTGGTAGATTTTTAGTCGTACACAATATCTCAAAATCCAGTGCAGATATTGACTCCAGGTAAATATTGCTATACAGCGATTCAGAAAAGACTCTCAAGAAAATTGAGTGCTTGGTTTTTTAATAATAGCAAAAAGAACATTTTGGAAATATCTCACGAACCAATAACACTGACGACTAAGAAAATAATAAAATTTTGAGAAAAATCAACTAATTTTTTTTTTATAAACCGAAACCTAAAAAAAAAATAAACTGTTAGCTTCAATATTTGAGGAAGAAAAACGATTTTTTCTTCAAAATAATTTTATCCAAAGAAGAATAACGTTTTTGACATCTGGTCAAATTTTGAAAAACATTTTTTTTATAAAAAATTAAAAACTAAATAAAAAACGGTACTTAAATTTTGCAAAAATTCAGTCTCGACTAAAATATCTATTCCAAAATTAAAGATATTGGCTTCAAACTAATTTTATCTTATAGAAAATATTGTGTTCATCATTCAGTAAAATTTGTATAGAAATGCAACAGTCAGTTTTTTTTTTTTCATACAAATTAAGACTACAAAAAATAGTACGGCGAATTGGTAACAAAAAACAAGAAGAAAAAAGAAAGGATTTTAACATTGTTAGACATTCGTTTTCTACAGAAAACTATCTGTAACAAAAATGGATTTTTAAAATAAAATTATTTCATCCTGTGCAAAATTTTGTTTGTAATTTTTAGTTAAATTCTTATATAAATAAAACTAACAACTTTTTAAACTAAACGCGAAAACCTACAAGAACAACAAAAAACTGAAATTGAAATTGTGTTCGACTCAAGTATTGAATGAACAAAGAAAAATATTGACTTCAAATTATTTATCTCACAAAAAATATTGTTATGCACATTTTGTTATAGTTTTAGGCAGGATACATCGACAAACGGGATGTGAAGTTATCAATGTCCTTTTTTGATTTATAATAAAAGATATTTTTAATTTTTTCAATAATACCAATTTTGATCACATTTAGGGCCAACCAAATTTTTATTTTTTTTTAATTGATGTATAGGAAATAGAATTTAAAAATTTTTTTGAAAGTCTTCTGTAAATCAAAATTAATTTTGAAAGTCTTCTGTAAATCAAAATTAATTTGATGACGATATCTCTGCCATTTTTTGAGATATGACCGACGAAAGCGAAGAACGATTGGTATTTGAACATTGAAAACACTAGAAATATCAAATTTTTCAATTCCTCAAATCGGATTACATTTACTTTCTATTTAATTATAATTATATTCTATTAATTTATCAACAAGTTCCATTAAGACAATATTCTTGTCTTCTGTTATTATTTAAATTTATTTAGCTTTTAAAAAACACCTTACACTTAAGAATTTTTGTGATATTTATTCAATATTTATGAAATATTAATTCATTATTTTTATTTTACATTTTTTTACACCAAAAGGTAACAAGTTCGTAAAAGCTTCAAGTTTTGTAACACAAAATAACCATAATCAAAATTAATATACGCATTTCAAAATTTGCAAACAAAATCGAATTTAAAAAATGTAAGACATTTTTTTAAAATAAAATCTGATTTTAAGTTTTAAAAAAACAGAAAATGGTTTTGTATACGACAATTCTTGTGTAAGAAAATTAAATAATGTATGACTAAAAAGATTTTTTTTTGTTAAGAGCAAGTTAAAAAGGTTTGCAGGTTTTCGTATTTTGTTATTAAAAAGTTGTCAGTTGAATTATCTTTAAAAAAAATTAATCACCAACAATATTTTGCATATAATGAAATAGTTTGATTTCAAAATCTATTTTTGTTAACGATATTTTTAGTCGAAAACCAATTTTTACTAGCATTACTAAAAAGTTTTATTTCTTTTATAATCAAATATAAAGAGAATTCTAATTAATTTGAAGTATCTTCTATTGTTCACTAGATTTCGAGAACCGAACATCAATTTTTACCAAATTTCCGGTCTATTTTTTGTAGATTTAATTTTTATAAAAAATGGAATTTGGATTTTTATAAAAAATTTAATGAATGTCGAAAACAACCCGTGGGATAAAAAAGTTTGAAGCTAATATTTTTAATTTTTGAAAACATATTTGAGTCAAAAATAAATTTGTATCAACTTTTATTATTTTATATTTAGGATTTATTTTTTATAAAAAAACTATCAATTCGATTTTTTAAAAATGATCATGAATGTTGCCAACAATACATTTTAAAAGATAACATAAGTTTTAAACCAATATCTCAAAGTTTTGAAACGATATTTAGGTCGAAAATCAATGTTTCCAACTTTTATTAATTCTATTTTTGTAGGTTTTTATTTTTTGTAAGAAAACTGACTTTTCGATTTTTCTTAGAATTTTTCCGAATGTTGAAAATGTTATTGGTTGAACAAAATTGTTTTTGAAATAAAATCATTTCTTGTTCGTAAAATATTCGAGGCTACAAATATTTTTCTTATCAGTTTTTTTTTTATTTATAAAAAAAGATTAATTGGAATTTTTTCCAAAAATACATTTCTTTTGTATCACGTTACAATGTATGATATAAAATAAATCAAGTCTTTAGCGTTTTTGGTTCGTGAGATATTTAGAATTAACTTAAATTTTCACCTTTTTTTAAATTGCTATGGTAAAAAAACAATTTTTGAGAGCCCTTTCTGCACCTTTCTGCATCATTATCTTTTCAACAATATGTAATTGAAGTCCATATCTTTACTTGTTCTTGAGCTATGAACGACGAAAAACCGACCGTACGTCCGTACGTACACACGCACTCCCAGACGTCTCTCTAAAAATCTCTTACTTTTACTCTAGGTACCTTGAAATGTCGAGAAATGTGAACATTTTCAATTCGACAAATCGGACTGATTACAATAACTTCCTAGGGAGTTAATAACAGTGGTGAAAAAAAAACCTAGAAAGCTTGTTAGAAAAGTCGCGTGTATCAAAAACGAGAAACATATCTTTCTTTTAACAATAAGACTCTTTTCTTGATGAATGAAGGAATTCACAGGAAATACCTATCAACTTTAAATCCATGTAAACAGAAGATAAGTTTTACACAAGACCTTATATAGAAACAACAGATCTATACCTTCTTAGCTGTTGATGACAGCATGCTTCTTTATATAGCTGAGAGGAAAAACTATATTAAATAAGGATTCAAAACCATAACAATTAAGCAAACAAAAAATATCTAGAAGGTGGTGGTGGGTACGAGACATTCCTCAAAGCTCTCATAAACTCAAACTTTTAATGAAACCCTAGCAGATCAAGCATCTAATTGAATTTTATTTACAACAGTAACATTTGGTGCCTCCTTAATCACATAAAATTGTATAACATATGTCAGAGTATAGAAGTACCTATATATTTAGACTAAAATCGATGTACATTTATATATAAAAACCTATTTATTTAGCAAACCTTCATACTTACAACTATATAATATATATACATGCAACCTCTCTTATATATATAAAATTACTTGTTATGTTTTCTCTTTTATGTCTGAACTTTATTTAATTAAAAGTTGGGGTTTTCTTTGATTAGTGATCATCAGTGTTTTGGTATACTATTCATCAAAGCTATCAACATAAAAAAGTATTCTTCTAAGAAAACTATTTTTCAACTTCTATATACTTCAGAGTTCAGAGCTCGTAGGGAATGTGTAAGGAGAACAAAACTAATTGAACCCAGACGCACCACTCTGGGTCAATCTGATGATGGAATAAACAAAATAATGAAAATAATTTTCCACACCCGTCGTCGTCATCGTCGTTGGCATCTTTGGCGTCTTCGTCTTCGTTTGCATCTAAGTTCGTCCATGGTTGGTGTTCTTCTTTTCCAGAAACAGCACCAGCACCGCAACTTCATCTCATCACTATCTCATGGGAATCCTTATCCTCATATTATTCTCATTTTGAAATACATAGCAAACACGCACTGACCCATCAAAAAACTTTTCATATTTTGTTTTCAAGAAAATGGAAGATGTTTTTTTTGCAATTTTCATCTCTAAAAGAGAAAAGAGCCCTGAACTGCTGCGAAGATATATGTTGGATATCTACTTACCTAGCTAAGGTTTTTTTGTTATTAGTTTAGGAACATTCAAAGATAGAATTTTTCATAGTTTTGCCCTCCCCCATCACTCTATATTTCAATTTCATTCCTGGATTCCATTAGGTTGTTCCCAAAAGGATACCAAGCGAGGTAAAGGTATCTTCAGTAGAGCACTGAATTTAGTTTCATTTTTTGAAAAAAACAGGACCCAATGGAATATATATCCACATTCGTTGGTATATTCCATTATTTTTCTGCTCAATGAATATTTACTGATGTGTATCCTATACTTTTTCTGCTGGCCCACTTCTATCCTCGCCCTTTGATTATTCGTCCTGAAAGTTTTTTCTTGGGTTATTTTCTTCTCTTTTTTTGTTTTTATTTTGCAAACTCATGTCATGACCTTTTATATTATGCTTGGTTTGTCAGGATCTATATATATGTATATGAAGTATCCTCGTATCCCAGTTTTTCGTTTTTTGTTTTATCTATCTCATCATGCATATATAACTTACAGCAAAACTCATAGATAAATGAAACTACATGGAAAAGTACTTTTAGAAAATACGTGATTCAGAATAAATATTTTCATCGAATCCTTTTTGTTTTTGGCCCTAAGGATTTTTATGAAGGTAAAACATTGATAAAGAATATTAAGACAGAAAAATGAAACCATCTATATGTACATTTGTTCGTATGTGTATGTAGAACGTTTTTTTTTCTGTTTATTTTTTGATTCTATTTAGAAAAATCAAACATATTAGCTTGAATATATAAAAGTTTAATCATATTAGTGTTCGATCATACTATCTACATATATGGGCCATAGGGTATGTTATGGTTTTTTCTGTTTTTATTATTTCAAGTTCCAAAGAGTCGCCGTATGCATTTCAAAAATTTTGTAGTAGATATCCTTGCCTTATGTGTAAATGTAAGATTTTTTTGAAATTCAGAATTTCTTATTATCAAGGATATTATAAATTTGTTAGCCTATCTGACTGGACCTGTGTATTTTTCCGAAATTTACAATATCCACTTTATCCATTATTTCAATACTTTCAATACGTGCAGCGTACAAAACCAAATAAGAAATAGAAAAGAGTTAATGTTTCAAACAAATTTGAATTAGTCATAACTATGTTCATAGTAGTACCATTGGCATGATGGTGTTAGTGCGTTGGACTGACATGCGAAAGGTCTGGGTTCGATCCCTGCCTGTGCCACCTAAAATTTTATTCACGGGTATTGCCTCTTAGGAGGAGTTCACAAATTCTACAAGAGTAATTCTTGTCTTGAAAAAGTGCTTTCTCAAATTAGCCGTTCGGTTTCGGCATATAAACTGTTGGTCCCCTGCATCCCTGAAATTACTCGTACACAGGAATGGTTGAGAGTTATAAGTCACTAGGTCCTGGTTCTCTACGATTTGTTGTGCCACCTAATTTATGTATTTATTTTTGCTCAGAAAATGTACCTTTTTGTTCCGTTTTTGTATGCTTTTAAAAGCAAAAATACCCGTAGTTAGTGATGGTTAGTGCATAGGGCTGTCATGCCAGAGCTTGTTTCATCTATAGTTTTTTTTTACGGGCACTACCTCTTGCGAAGAATTATCAAACTCCCCAAGAATAATTCTCGTCATGAAAAGTACTTACTTAAGGCGGTGCTACAGTCCAGGCGGACCTGGGCATCAACCAAATGCGTCTCCAAACAGCTCGGTCCCTAACTAGCTGTCTCCAGTTTCGTACACCAAGTTGGTTGATTTCCTCTTAAACCTGCGTGAGCCACCTGACTCGCAGCCTTCATTAACTGCTCGAGAGTTTTGATTCGAAGACCTTCCGTTCAAGAGCGGTCATGTACATTTGCTCTATATGACACAGCTGTATAAGTGGTTGGACTTTTATTCTTTTAGCTAGGTCAGTGTCTATGTACAGCTGTCAAAGTTCACAGTTCGAAAATTATTCGAAGAATTTTTCTTTCGAAGTATCCTGAGTAGCTCTCATCTTTCTTTGACAGGGTCCAGGCCTCAGCGCCTTAAATGAGAACCGGGATGATGAGTGTCTCATGGTGATTTTAGATGCTCGAGAGAGGACTTCTAAGTAGAACGTAGCAGCCATTTTCGAGATTTATTCTTCGTTTGAATTCAGTGCTGATATTGCTGTCTAAATTTAAAGCAGTACTTAGGTAAACAAGGTCTTGAACTATCTTAAAATTATAGCTGTCCGTGGTGACGTTTTATCTAAGACGTCGTCATTGTATGTCCTCTTTTGATGACAGCATATACTTGTCCTCATTGACCACTAAACTTATCTTCTCTGCTTCCGTCGCAATGCTCGAAAATGATCCACTGATCAATTATATCAATATCATCTGCATATCCATGTTATTAGATATACTTTTGGAAGATTATGCATCTAGTTTTGAAAGTTGAGTTTCGTATAATTCTTTCTCGAACGATGTTAAAGAAGTTGCATGACAGTGCATCGCCCTGTCTAAAACCTTTTTTGACATCAAATACACATCGCTGAGATCTTTTCAGGCATTGATAGAGCAACATGCATTCTCCATATTCATTCTGCACAAACGGATAAGTCTAACGATAATGCCAAAACGAGGCATTGCCCTGTTAAGCTCTACCCTATAGATGCTGTCAAATCGATAAAGAGATGGTGGGTATCGATTTGAGGTTCGTGGGCTTTTCCAAGATGTGCTTAAGTGTGAATATTTGGTCAATGGTGGGCTTTCCTTGTCTGAAGTTACACTGATAAGTATTATCAGGTTGTAGACCAACTGCTTCAGACGCTCACATAATGTCATCAAAAGTGCTTTCTTGAAATTAGCCGTTCGGATTCGGCTTAAAATTGTAGGTCTCCTCTTCTCCATCCCTGACAAAATTATGGCTGATGCACAATCACGCTTCAGCTTCGGCTTCGTATGCCATACGTTGGGCCTGCTTCGAGGTTGCTTTGAATGACACTTCCAATGTGACATTTCTAAAATGGCACTTCTGTCATTAGCAGCTGTTATTTTTTGTCAACATAAAAAAAATATAAGTTTTGAAATCGAAAAAAATAAATTTATCGCGGGAGTAGCTTACACACTCACACAGCCTATAATAACCAATGGGAATCCCTCCAAAAGCAAATTTATGTAGGAACCAAGTATAACCAAGAAGTGAAGTTCCATTGCGTCCGTTAACCTAATGTCCATACTACAGCTCTGTCTCTTTGTATTGAATCTTTAAAAATCTCTCTTATGGGAAAAGCCGCAATGTAAAGTCGAGTCAGTTAAGCAAAGTCTTTTTTTTTAACATTTTTAAAAAATTAATTAAACTAATGTTTGGATTTTTGAACTAAAATAAATAATTAACAACTAACTTTAAGTGTTAAACTTTAAATTTGAATTAAATAAAATGAATCAAACGATCATTGATCGAAATTAATGTGTTCTGATTTAAACTACATTTATTTTGTTTGTTGACTTTTTTACAACTGTTGAGCTGTCAGACAAAGCAAATGTTCAACAAATTTAAACTAGAGCTTCCGTTTGGAGTCAAATTCAAATGGGGTGGCGCAACAGTCCGTTGTGAACCAGGGCCTAGTGACTTACAACTCTCAACCATTCCTGTGTGCGAGTACTGTTGTCAGGAATGGAAGGGACCTACAATTTAAGGCCGAATCCGAACGGCTATTTTGAGAAAGCACTTTTTCATGACAAGAATTACTCTTGAAGGATTTGTCAATTCCTCGCAAGAGGCAGTACCCGCGAAAATTATTTTTTTAAATTAAGCTGGCACGGGCAGGGATTGAACCCAAGACCCCTTGCATGACAGTCCAACGCACTAACCATCATGCCACGGGTTTGGAGTCACATTACCTAATATTACGTCAAATGAAACGTGAGTTCGAAGCTTCATTGTGATACCATGCATTGAATTCCTATATGGCTGAACTCGTAAACTTAAGGCGAAGCCGAATCTGAAGCGTGTTTGTGTTTCAGCCATTACTCTCACACAGGAATAGTTAAGGGTTGTAAGTTACTTGGCCCTTGTTCTCAACGAACAACGCCATCTAACTTTTTTTTTAAAAGGCAATCACATCGATAACTTTCCTTTTTTTCAAACTATTGAAGCCAATTTAATTTTCCTATATTATTTTAAAACAAAACTGAATTAGGAAACATACACACACTTTTTAATGGTCAGTTTTCAGTTTTATCGCTTTCTTAACTCAAGTTTGTAAAAAATCTTTTTGAGATTGCAATGAAGTGGTCAACACTTATTGCCTATCATCATCGTTTTACAGACAAACGAAGATGGGCCTTCCGTTGCTGAGAAAGTTAGTCACAATTCAAGATACCAAAAGCTTCCAAAATTTCACTTATTAGCTTGGGAAGAATTCTGTACATTGTTCACTTAAAAAGCTTCACAGTTTTGGCTTTAGAACAATTTGCATTGGACAACGGATTCACGGATAGTGACTGCATTTCGGTACGGTTTGATAAATGATGGCATCATTGGACTATTTTTATTTTGAAATGAGGCTGGGACAAACATTTTATTCATCGGTGGGCGTTACAAGTCCACATTAACTGACTGTATTTTCGTGAATTTAAAGACACCTATTTGGAAGAACTCTCGTTAGTAT
>NC_079147.1:96066134-96181204 GCF_945859685.1 Eupeodes corollae
TTGGCTAGGTCAATTAACACCACGAAGCTATGATTTGACTTCTTTGGATTTTTATTTACTTGAAAGACGTTTTTTCCATAATTAATGGCCCTAGTGATTTTGTCAAGTAAGTCAATTTTTCAACTGTGATTTTGTTAGAAGTAATTTGTTTAATTGATTCATTTCTTGCTGTTCCATGCCATCAAAACATACAGAATAATATATTCTTAAAGCTAAAGATTGGATCATTATATTATATCATAATAATAGGGTTTTCAAAAATTTGAATTTTTGCTAATTCATGTTTCTGTACAGAAAAAAAAGTTATCATATTAAGAATCGTCGATAGTGAAATTGAAATTCGGTAAAATTGTCGTATTGACTACTGACGTAGTATAACAAATTTCGATTGTCAATCTCGGGTAGTCAATATGACAACAAAAGTAGTCTATAGAACAACTTCAGTATGGTCAAAACGATAATTTGGTTATCATATTGATTACCAAAATTGACTAATGAAATGTGTTGTATTGACTATCCGGTAGTCAAATTAGATTTCGGTTTTCAAAACGAAACTGTCGAAATTGAAACCTTAGTTGTCCTATTGAATACCGCAGTTGTCTTATTGACTATACCATGTTAACTAACCAAAATTAAAAAACCGAACCTTGTCCTACTGACTACCGCGTTCGTTAGCTGAAAATTGACTATTTAATAGTGAATTTTACTATAAACATGTTTTCAAATAAAGAAAACAATATCAAATAAAAAATATAGGGTAAATATTTTAATGATTTCATTCAAAATCAACTCAACATATTGTTTTTTTTTTTTAGTTCAACTTGACTATTCGAAAACTATTTCCACTTAAGTTTTTGTATATGCCTTCTGTATTTTTGCGATATAAAATATTGAAGAGAATCAACGATATAAATGTGATACAAAATAATATCATCAGCTATATATAAACACAAGATATTTAACGCAAATCGTTTTACATAAACTCAATGAATTCATACAAAAATCTTAATTGAATTGAACTAGCAGCTATAAGAGGAAATCTTCTGTGAATGAATTAATTGAGCGTAAATTGAACGATATACCATCATCAAGCAACTCTTCTTGTTTGTTTTCCTATAATATAATAGTTTTGCAGACTAGATGTAGATACTCTTAAGTATAATGTTTTTACAGATTCAAAATGTAGACATTCGTTACATTATAATAAATAAAAATAGAAAATTTTATTCTGATTCGCAACATTGTGAATAGTATAGGAATAGTAGGTTAGGTATTAACAACATGTTTGCGAATGTGTTCAAGGAGGTGAATATAATCGAAAATTTGTCGCGACAGAATTCTAAATAGATAAGATGGGAAAAAGAATACAATCTTAATTTTAAAATAATATTTTTTCATATAGAATTTTCCTTGATTTAAGTAATGGAAAACATATTTTCGATGCTGATGTCGTTTGTTTGTGTTATTGTATTGAATTTAAGTCATAGGAATTTAACCAAATGCAATAACCAATATTGTTCCCGTACTCAAATGAAAATTTGATAAAATTGTAACTTAAAGGGACTTTTTTTTAAAGTTTATATTTTAAGAAAAATTGTTAATTCATTAAAAAGATTCGACCAGTGATCGGAATTTAAACTGAAAACCACGATGTACAGAAATTGTCAACAAAAGTATTAAAACATTTTTATAAAAATTACAATTTTAAATAATAATATCAGAATGATGTTTTATTTTTGGATCTATGTCAATAATAAAATAAATAATGTATTTTAATACAATTTTGTTAATTGAGATCATAAATTAGGAAATAAAAGGTTTTAAAAAATATTATGATGCTACAAGTATAGAAGAAAATAATCTGACTTTTCTTAAAAACTTATTTAGAACAAATAAATATTTAGTTCCAAAAACAAAAATGTAACAAACTAAATTAAACAAAAAAAAAAATAAAATTTAAATATTTGTGTAAGAAACAAAAAGTTTGAAGTTAGATTCTTAATTTTTTCTCAAGGTACTTGAGTCGAAAACTATTTCTTATAAGCTTCTAGTTGTTTTGAATATTTTGATTATTTTGGTAGACAGGTAGAGGACTCAATTAGAGCTGGAAAGCGTTGTTTTAGTTTTATATACTCGTTTGTCATATGGAATGAAAAATACAAATATTTTGAGTAATTTATATTAACAAAATCAGTGACTCAAGAGCCATTTTGTCGCAATCAGAAAGGAAATCAGCTCTTTGATTCTATCAAGTTTATCAAAATCTTTAAAGAATGCCCTTCTGAAGCTTCACATTGTGGAACGGCCAGGGTTACCACCCTTTCCTTTTAACGTTGGCCTCCGCAGCTACGGCAGTGAGAATTGTTGGTCATATTGCAATGACCCTGGTCATAGCATGCCTGGGTCTGCATAAAAGTTCGATAGTCCGGTGGATATGGTACAGTCCGTTAGACTATTCCACCTGCAGTTGGATTCTATCAGAAAAACTGAGAAAACTTTGCTCTTCATAGCTCCTATAGAAACATTAACCCTTTACCCAAATGAGCTTTGAAGGAGCGATCCTTAACGGGCTAACTCATCAGCCCGTTCATTTCCATTTATGCCATTATGACCATGAGCCGAAATTAGAATGACACAGAGGATTGATGTTGAGGCTGGATAGTTCATACCGAAATTGTTGGACTATAATAGAGGGTGTTGTTGCCGGATTCATAAGCCATTGGCTGTCACTGCAGATAGAAGTGTTTCCATTTTGGTTTCAGTTTGATTTGAATATTTTGCATGCATAAGGATTCAGAGCAGATTCCCGACCCTACCCCACACTCCACCTTTGATCTGTCAGTAAAAATAGTGATATCGAAGTCTTTTCGAACTATGCCATCCTCGCAGTCCTTTTTGTCAGGACCAATGGCTTTAAAATCTTTACTGAGGTTCATGGCAGGAGTGCAGTTGTCGGTGTTATTGGCAAAAATATCCGCTGGAATCAGTTCGTTAGTATTTCCATGCCCATAGGGTCTGGAAAACCAACTGTTTTATTCTTTACTTAATATTTAATTTTTGGTCTATTGGTAGGAGGTGCAGAATGTTTTAAGGCATCTTTAGGCTAACACTAGCTATTATTTGAATCTTCCTTAGCGTAGGCTACCACAAAATCAATCAGTATGATAAAATAAGACTAAATAAATAAATAAATTGGGCGGCGCAACAGTCCGTTTGAGAACTAGGGCCTAGTGACTGACAACTCTCAACCATTCCTGTGTGCGAGTACTATTGTCAGGAATGGAAGGGACCTACAATTTCAGTCCGAATCCGAACGGCTAATTTGAGAAAGCACTTTTTCATGACAAGAATTACTCTTGAAGGATTTGTCAATTAATCGCAAGAGGCAGTACCCGCGAAAATTATTTTTTTTAAATTAAGGTGGCACAGGCAGGGATTGAACCCAAGACCCCTTGCATGACAGTCCAACGCACTAACTATCATGCCACGGGTACAATAACTGTGTCTAAAATATTAGGCGTAAAAAATACAGGCGTACAAGACAATGCAAGCCTTCTAAACCCATTCTTCGATGTTTACGTTGGGATCTTTCTAGAATGACTACTATATATTTTGCGCTGGAAGATAAAGACTGTATTTGACCATCCAGTCGGAGTAGGGTGAAGGCAGATATTTTAGTTTTGCTCGTAAAAGACATCAGTTTTAGTTTTACTCTGATTAACAGCTAGTCCACTGCTCGTCACCCAGCTGCTAATTTTCGTTAGAGACGTCTCCGTGATTTCGCTAATCACGATGTAGAACTTTCCCGATACCATGGTAAAACTAAATCATCAGCATAAGCTACCGCCTTCACGACACAACTTTTTAACTTTATGAGAATTTCATTCCTGACCAAAATCAATAATAGCGGGGAGGAAACACCGCCCTGTTGTGTTCTTTACTAACATGTTTAAAAATTGTGTTAGCAAACGAAGCTTGAATCGTTTTATCACTAAGCATACGTAAAGACGTTATTGAAAGACCTTCTATACGTCTAGAAAGGTAGCAAGAATAAATTCTTTGTAAATTGTTCTTAATGAGATGTCTTCTTAATGAAAACCTGTACCTCATTCATAGCCGTCTCACTAAACTTGCCTTTTAGATATGGGTGCTGAGATTCTTTAAGTGGACATTCAACTAGAATGTCCCTGATATGGGTATCTTAGGATGCGTTCCGGTGTTTTAAGCTCAAAAGAGGTCTGGCCACCAATTTCGGGGAAAAAAATACTTTAACTTGTCTCAGTGTCGCCGAGACATGATTGAGATATAGGCATCCTTTGAAGATGGTTTCCAGTCATGTTACTCTCATGCCTTGCATTTTTTTTTGGTATTCAAATCAAATCAAATGGGGTGGCGAAACAGTCCGTTGTGAACCAGGGCCTAGTGACTTACGACTCTCAACCATTCCTGTGTGCGAGTACTGTTGTCAGGAATGGAAGGGACCTACAATTTTAGGACGAATCCGAACGGCTAGTTTGAGAAAGCACTTTTTCATGACAAGAATTACTCTTGAAGGATTTGTCAATTCCTCGCAAGAGGCAGTACCCGCGAAAATTATTTTTTTTTAAATTAAGGTGGCACAGGCAGGGATTGAACCCAAGACCCCTTGCATGACAGTCCAACGCACTAACCATCATGCCACGGGTACTAAAATAAGACTTATCTTAATATCTGGTTTTGTTTATGAGATATTTTATTCTAAAACTATAATTTTTCGAATTATTAGTTGCATGTTTTAAATCGTTCTTTTTTGTTATTATTTGTTAGTATTTGTTAACAGTAATACTCTGTATAGAATAAATTATCTTGAAGCCAATACCTTCATATATGCTCTCAAGATATTGGAGACGAAAGTAATTTTTTACCAACTTTGTGTAGTACCTACTTCTTGTTGATATTTATTTTTATTTTCTAAATATTTTTTCAATGTCAATTTAAAATTTTACGAAAAGCTTTTTATTTTTTATTGGATATAATAAGTTTGAAGTTGTTATCCCTAAGTCGTAAATTAATTTTTACCAGTTTTCAATTTTTTTTTAAACCTAAATTTTTATATTTTGTAAACAACTTTTTAGTTTAATTTATCTTAAAATTATACCAGATGTTAAGAACGTTATTCTTATATTAATATATTTAAATTTTATTTCTTGTTCGTAAGATGTTTGAAGTTTCAATTTTAAGTTGATACTCATTCGGTATAATGTTACAATGTGTAACATTAAATCTAATTGAAGTTTATTATCTTATTGGCGCGTGAGATATTTTGCGGACAACCATTTTTTTCAAAAAAAAAATAGTTGCATATAAGAAACACGCATTGTTTTAAAAGTTTTTCTGCAATCCTGATCTTTTAATCTTTTAAAGAAAGTATATGTAAATCTGATGGCTTGAGATATTGCTGACGAAAAAAAATATATCTAACCTACGGGCTAATTCGGACATTTAACCATAAATATACATTTATGGAACTTTTTAAATTAATGAAATCATACACATTACTACATCGCATTCTTAATATTACACATACAGTTATAGGTATTTGAAATCCCAAACACGGTAATAACAATTTCCAGTTCAATTTAAATACTTTCTAAAATTACATTCTTACTATCGTAAAGAAAAAACTTTCATGTTGATTATTTGTCTATTTCCTTGTAAGACCAACACCATACATAATTCAAAATATTAAAACTCATTTCTGAGGTCTTATACTTGCCACATAATATCACTCACAAATAAATTTGGCACACGCAAAATTTTGTCTAATATTTACTTTCTTGATGAAAATATTTTCTAAAAATAGCTACCAAACAACGAAAAACATCAAAAACTGTATTATTCAAGCGTGAAAGAGAATCTACCCAAACATTTTTTTTTCAACTTTTAGCGCATCAAATAAAATCATATTTCATCCAAGGCTCACTGAAATTGTTTTATGGTTTAATGTAGACACTCACAAAATATTTTCCAACTCTTAGCATGTGGTTTACAACCGATATATTTTAAATTTAACCCTTCCGACACAAGACATTTCTATTTTCAAAAATGTTTTTGGTTCAAAATATAACAAAACAAAGCAAGAAATAAAAAAAACGGGTCAGTTTTATTGTGAAATATTATTTTATTTATTCTTTTTCACGAAGTCATAAATAATTCACAATAAAATATCACAAACAGAAAATACGCGTCTAGTCGTCTCTATCAATGGTTTATTCCGCCTCCATTGTTATATTATTGGTTACACTTTCAATTTTCAGCAAAAACAAAAAAGATTCAAAACAAAGACGAAAAACACAAAAATCAAAAATTAGGTAGCCTGCAAATTATAAACAATACACGACAGCGAAATGAGTTGAACTCTTTTGGGTAATCTAGTTCCACAGCAGGAGGAAAAGCAAACTATTGTATCTTTGAATCTTTTGTCTAAAGATAACCTTTTTATTTATTTTTTTTAAGCTGATGCGGGCTCAGATATTTTGGGCTCCTAAATGGAAAGAAATATGGACTTCAAGTGAAAGTGAAAAAATATGAAGAAACACAGAAGCAAAATCAACTTTTTAGATATTTTAGGTAGCCTCTATAATAGATTTAGTGAAGAACTGAGCCTGTATGCGACAAATTGTGTTCGGCGTCAAGATCTTCAAACCTTGATATAATAATTTAAATAATTTTATGGTACATACCATCGTTATTAATGTCTCATAAATATATGATATACAGATTCTAATCACCTCATTTATTAGTGTATTCGTTTATTTATCTCTGATTTAGTTTCGGATTGATTAACAAATATTTAAATCACTATATTTAAAATTTATTAAAATATGTGAAAATATGAGAAATATGTATAAATATATAAATATATATTTAGATTCAAACAAAAAAATAAAGTGATAAATAAGATAGGGAACCCTTATACGTCTAGTTTCAGAATCATTACGTCAATTTTGAAGCTCGTTTGTTGATTAAGTTGTGCTCCATTTTAAAGGTTAAGAGGTTTTGTTTCTTATTTTGTATTTTTGAGACTTCTGTATTATAGTTAATTTTATTCAATAGAGTTTATTTAAATAGTTTTAAGATAATGTACAAAATGTAAATTAAGTTAGCGTGTAAGTAATTATTAAGAGGGAAAAAAATATCTTTCCTTAGCCTACCTACCAAGAGTGTATAGCTTATAGCGTCTGCGTGTTAAAGTTATTAACTTTTTTATCTCGTTCGTAATTCATATTTTATTATACTGTTTTGGATTAAAATTAAAATCGCTATAATGTTGCAAATTGTATGAATGCAGTAATAAAACCCGTAATGTAAATTGGAGTTAGTGTATAGCAATTATAAGTTCTTAAGCATTATAAATATGGTAAAATATTAATGCAAACTGGAAGTGGTGGAAGATGTAATCGAACCGTTATCTTTACGATTCTACATTCTTGCGCATGTGCAACCAATGAAAATGTTGTTTTTTTTTATAAATGTATTTCTTTTTTTTTAAAACAAAATGCCACCTTAAGTCGTAAGATACTGCTCTTAAGTTATTTTCAAACTTAAAGATAACAATAAGGAATGATTTTTAATTCAGTTGTAATTAAGTAAGCGTTTTATTGAATTGTTCGAAATATGATGCACGTAATAAATGTTCCCCTTTTTAAAAATATTCTAAAGAACTATGTTTCGGACTCACATTCGGTACTTTTTTAGATAGTCTGAATTTTCAATGATTTTTTTACTTTTTAAGGTTCCTGCCTCTTGGTAGGAATTGACAAATTCTCTAAGAGTAATTCTTGTCATGAAAAGTGATTTCTTAAATAAGCCGTTCGGATTCGACTTAAAATTGTAAGTCCTCTTCATCGCTGACAACAGTACTCGCACACAGGAATGGTTGAGAGTTGTAAGTCTCTAGGCCCTAGTTCTCAAGGGACTGATGCTCCACCCATTTTTTTTTTTTGTAAATAAATCTATTCACGAAGTTCATTTAGCATTAATTGGTTCAAAGACAATCCTCAAGCTATTTAAAAATCACTATAATATTAATTAAAATTTACTGTATGATGTGGTTGACAGCTGGCCTAAGATCTTTCGAAATTGAGGAAGGAGCTGCAATCACAGTGAAAGACCTTCACTATCGAGCCAAGGAGACCATTTCTTTTTTGTTTCCACAATTTAAATATCTTAACATCGAATACATGTGGTTCCAAAAAAATGGCGCAACGTGCCATCAATGGCTTAACCATCAATTTATTGCAAACTCAATTTGTTGCTAAATTTTTTTGCAAAAGTTGTAATGTGGGATGATTTTCTCGTTCGTGTGACCTAAGGTGCGTTGAAATATGACCAACTTTCAAACCTTGGCATTATTGAGCTTTAAGAAAGTGCAGTAAGGCCAACTTTTTTTTGAACAGTTATAGTCATATTGCACTGTGACAAAGTGAAATAAGGCCAAACTATTCTGAGAAATACGAACAACTTTACAGTGAGGTATGTAACCTCTCTGCTTGGCCACACTATAGGATTTGGGGTAGGTGCGACGTTGAGTGCATGATGCAAAAGTTTTTTTTTTTATTTATAACAAACCACACCGTTTAAAGTGAAATAAAACCAATTTGTCTTTACTTCACTTTTTTAAGTGAGTAAAGACCAACTATTGAAAATTGGGTGGGTGTTTTTTTAGAGGTAAATAACCTTAAGTTGGCAACACAATTTTAATTGGTGGCCATTTCGTCAGATGTTAAGTGATTTCTGTTAAGTCTAATTTGGCATTGCAAGAATTAAAATCAAAGGATCACTTAATATTCGGTGAGTTTGTTCAAAATTAGATTGTCGTTGGTTTCAATTTTCATAATCGAATAGAGATAAAGTTCACTTTTGGTTGAATGAATTAGTCAAAAAATAAACCTTTAACATTTTCGGATTAGACCAGGAAAGCCTACAGTCGATGAAATATTCACATTACAGCAAATCTTGGAAAAACCCCAAGAACATCAAATAGACACCCACCACATTTTCATCTTCATTTAATTATTTCAAGACCGCATATGACAGCATCTGCAGGCCTTATTGACATATTTATATTGATGTGTATTGAAAAAATTAGGTTTTCCTTCGCCTTTTTCGGTCACTTTGATCGTTGCAATAGGTTGTCACATTAGCTTTTCCCGACGTTTCGGCCGGGGTTGCTGCCTTTTTCAGGGGAACTTTATTGCACATGAAATATAAAACACATAGTACAATGTTGTGGACAACAAGAATAAGAAAAAACTTACAATTTAATAATTAAATTTTAAAACAGTGTAAAAAAAAATAATAACTACAAAAAACAAAGAGAAAACTCTTATGAGGAAACAAGTGAGCAGTATACAGATGATATACTCTGTGTGTCTTGCTAGCGATTCATATTGTTTTTGTTGTTCAGGATGTGGAGCGTTTCGAGCGTATATCGCTTAGAGGTATGTTTCTCCGTTTGAAGAACTTTAACACCATCGAAATCCGGAGAATGACCTTTGTCTATTGAATGGGCCGCCAATGCGGTTTTAGCCAGGTTATTGTTTTTGATGTCAGATTTGTGGTTGGACAATCTTTGGCGCAAGAATCGTTTGGTGGTTCCGATGTAGCAAAGGTTACATGTTTCGTCAGGTTTACCTTTGCAGTTTATTTTATAAATGACGTCAGTGTGTTTATCTCTGTCTATTTTGGTCTTTAGTTTGGTGAAAAGGTGTCTAATTGTCTGGTTAGATTTGAAAGCCAATCGGATATCTTGGATGTGTTTGGTGACAACTTGCTTAAAACTCTCAGACAGTTTTTGAACGTAAACAATGCTTTTGAAGTATCCTTTGTTGTTATCCTCACTTTTTTGTTTATCGCGTCTGCATTGTTGTTGTAAAATTAAGCCACGAATAACTGCTGGCGGGAAACCGTTGTCGCTTAAAATTTTTGTCACTTTGATGGTATTTGAATGGTGGAATCTTTCGTCACTTAACGTGAAAACTTTATTAATTAGACGTCTTGATGCTGTTGGTTTTTGAAACTAATTTTTATCTTATAGACATATGTGTAGTTTTGTTATCCTTGCCAAACTCATCCGTTTTCGATGTCAAAAAAGGCGTTAATCAAAATGATACGATTAGTGCAGAGGTGGAATCGGCTAAGGTGATTGTTGATAAATGACAATCAAAATTATCGAATTCGATCTACATAATGTGATAGTCAAATTGATACCTAAAAAGCTGTCACAAAAAAATGTGTTGTCGCTTTCAAACAATAATGTTCTTAGTTTACTTTAATTCTTAAAAAAACACGTTCATATAACCAACAAAGCTTACGTCATTCGAAAAAAGCAAGAAAAGTAAGAATTTTATTCAAAATCAGCCAATTTGAAACTAATTTTTAGATATTTTATAAGAATCAACTTAAAATTTCACCAAAGCAACAACGAATTTTGACAATTTGAATTTTAAATTGTTCAATCGAATTGAGTTGAATCATCTTACACAGACGTAATGAAAATGGTAGTCATTTTGACTTTCAAAAAAATGATAGTCAACTATCACGTTTGCCGATTCCACCCCAGAGCTCACACGTCAACACTAGACACTTTTTCAATCTTTTAAAAGTCTGTCCGATTACTATCAAATGCTGTTCGGCATCGGCATCGGCATAATCGGAAAAACTAAAAGCGATGTCAATGGGACTTTTGTGAGTATTGAGGCAGAGGCGGCAAAAATGGGTTTGGTGGTTAATGAGGGTAAAACAACCTCTCAGTCAAAACGTCACCATCGATAAACGTTACTTTGAGATATCAAAAGACTTTGTTTACCTATTGGCTCCACAATGAACCTAGAAAACAACAGCAGCTGTAAGATCAAATAAAGGACTACCCTTGTTAACCGCTGTTTCTTTGGGCGAAGAAAGATTGAATAGTAAAGCCCTCTACAACGAGCGACCAAAGTGTAGCTTTATAAAAACCTCAAAACCTCGTCCTGCTATGCGGTACAGAAGCATGCACCGTGACAAAAGTGCATGAAAACATTTTGGGTTGTTTCGAGAGAAAAGTTCTTCGAGTGATTTACGTACTACATTTGATTTATTGAAGGAAATGTTTGGCTACCGCATAGTTTCACGTTAAGGAATGGATGACGACATTCAAGCTCTTAAAAAAGCGCTTGATATTATACTTTATTATTACCAACAACGGATACTTTCTCTTGCAAGGAATTGACAAATCCTCGAAGCTTAACTATGTTCATAAAAAGTGCTTTCTCAAATTAGCCGTTCGACCTTAACATATAAACTATAGATCCTCAACAACATACAAATAAGAGGAGTCATTTTCGAACGGATAATTAGATTATGTAAAATGTTCATTTTAAAAATACCGGATTTTTTATTTTCGAATAGTTTTCAGTGAACCAGTGGCGGGCTTTTTACGGGTGTGCTATTTAAAACTCTTTTGAACCCACAATTCCGGGACATAGCGATACCAATTTGGGTTGTAAGTTGAAGTAAAGAGAAGTATCAAATAGATTAAATTACCTATTCAAATTAAATTTTTTGATCAAAATTAAAACATTCTTCCAATACTTTACTCTCACAAAAATTAATAAACCCTGTTTCTGAGACTTTATAGATATTTCAATGAAATATATTGCTTAAGAAGTGTCTTCCCAATTAGATACTTTGTTTTTTTTTGTATTTCATCGATCGAGCTAAAAAAAAATGTGGTTTCTAGAATAATTTAATTTAAATTATTCAAAGCACCTCCCTCGCAGTTCTTTCACCCTTTCAATTTCAAGTCAAATCCAAACTTATAGGTACTTGTTTCAATTAGTGGAAATATATGCAAAAATCTGCTTCTTATATAAATTACATCACCTTAAGAATATCTTAAGTGCAGATACCACTTAACCACAAGACGACTACGACCGACCATGATGACGACGACGATGAAGACAACGAAGACGACGACGAAAACGACAATGGAAACAAGTCTAATCAAATGCCAGACATAATGTGCCTTCAAGGCAAATGAATTCAATTAGTAATGGACCAAGACGTCGTAGCTGTCAGTATATATATATTCTTATTCATATACGAATATCCAATGGATAAACCGAAAATGTACGCACAAACCATGGCCAATGTCCATTACTATGCAAAAGGAAAAGACCCAAGTTTTTCCAATACTTAAACTTCTTTTCTTCTGGGCCGCTGACATTTCATGCGTATATACTTTTTATTAGATACTTTTTTCTGCTTCTTGCTTGATTGGACGGAATAATCAATTTACTGGCAAAAGAAAAACAACACAAATTGCCCTCCACTATCTTGTTTTTGTTTTGTTGGTTAAGCAAAATCTTTCTTTTGGCTTAAATGTATGCATATTTTATCCCCACCAACACCACACCACCGCGCCGACCGGTTGTCATTTTGTAATGACAGCAAACTGCGACACCGGAGACGGTCGTTTGGCAAAAGGTGCATATCCATATAAAATGCATAAATTATGATCATTTGCGTATAGCATGTACCTTCGTAAGCTGTTTTGATACCACACTCTGGCACTCAGATGTATAGATATCCTGCTGCTGCTACTACCATCGACGACGACGCCGTCATTTGCACGTTTCAATATTCCAATCTTATAAGCTGCCGATATTTTATCCAACCGAACACCCTTCATTTGCAGATACCGACTGTCAGTCTGTCAGTCCCACCGGGAATGTCATTTGATGAATAAAATATGTACATCCATAATTTTATAAAGGTAATCTCATTCAGAAGTCAGGTAGGTATGTCTATACTCGCTCTACCTATACCTGGCCTTAAGGAAATCTATAAGTAAAATTCAAAGTGCATGTCGCTGTGCAGCAGAAACTCAAACCCGGTTCAATTTAGTATGAATTCAATACCCACTCTGCCACTTGGCACTCGTGTGCATGTTTGGCAGGATATGCGCACGTTCGTCGTCTTCTATCTATGGGAAAGTATCTTTCATTATTCTATATCTAACCTATAGCTTTAGCCTGCGAGTATTGTATCTCTATACCCGACCTGTATCTATATCTATTCACCTCCGCCATGTTGCTTTCTATTTGTTTTTGTTTTGTGTAGTTTTAAGTTTTTCCTGTGACCAGGCTCAGGTCAGATTATCATTTCGAATCAGCCAGGCGAGGCGGAGGCAGCCATTATTATTGTGCCATGCCGCATCGGCATCGCATGTAGAGAAAAGAAGAAGAGGGACATATTTTAGGGAAGAATTTTATGGTTACAAGAAAAGGATGCGGGATGATATTTTTCCGGCTGTGTTCACAGGGTGTACACTATATCAAGAACTCTAAAACTCTACAAAACTATAACCAGAACAACAACAACAACGAAATAATAATGGCTGGAGATGTTGATGAAGATGGTGAGAGGGTTTTGAGTTTTTATTATGCCATACACGAACCAGAGTGCATCTCAAACGAGATGCAGGAAGAATAATATTTTTTTCTTTTTGTTGTGCGCGGATTACTGAAGCAATCTCTGATAATGTCATTATACATTTCTTTCGAAAGATTACTTTAATATTAAAAATAATACCGTCTACATATTATGATTGTGTTTAAATTGCATAATTTTTTTTAAAATAGTTTTCCTTCATTCTTGACGTCCGCCTTCAATTTTAAAAGATAAGAATACATAATCATTAATAAAATGACATAATAAGATATTTTATTGAGTTGCATTACACAAACTAAATGCCTTAACATTTTTTGCAATTATTTTAAATGATCTTTGTTTTTATTATTATTATAATTTTGTGTTTAAAAAACTTAATTGAAATTTTATTCATATTTTCTTATAAACTTAATTAAAGTGCAGAAAGGCTATTAAGAAAGAAGAATCAAATTGTATGAAATTAATACAGATGCGTATTTAATTACTTTTAAGTGTCTTCTATAAATTGAATTAAATATTTAAATTTTGGTTATTAATGGAGATCAGGAGAAAATCTAAAGTAGAATTGAGAAATGTACTTTTTTTCAAGAAAAATTTAATGATTTAAAGCTTTTAACAATCTAAATTAAGAAGACTGTAGGTATGTGTATCGTAGTCAAAAGTATTAACAATTTGCAGATAAGAAGAACGTAAAAAGTGTGTTAAAAAATATTATTAAATAAAAAGTGGAAAAGTTAGTAAAAAATTCCACAACATATTATTTTTAAAATAGCAAAACTGCATTATATAGTTTTCCGGGTATCTCTTAAATGTGTTTAATAAAATATTAATATAACTGTAGAAAACTATTTTTATATTTCCGAAATGGTTAAGATTTTATCCTTATCTAAGTTTTTGAATTCAGTTTGCGGAATATTAAACAAAGAATTGACTTTATTTCTTGTTATTGCAGGCAAATATAGGTATATATAGGTATACAAAATATTGAAAATTATGAAGTTCTATTTTTTACATTTAATGAAAAATACAAAATTTGAAGTAACATAGCGTTGTCAAAATTTCAACACGTACTTCACTATTTTTAGTTAGAACAATTTTGACGAGTCAGAAATAAATTTTTGAAAATATTTGCTAAAGACGTATATATATATAAATTGTCTTACTGTTTTATTTCGAAAAAAGCTATTGCATATCTTTTACTGCTAACAAAAGAAAACTGTAGATAAAACTTCTACCCAGTAGCCAGAAACTACAGCACTAAATTCTTATTACTTTTTTGTTTCAAATTAAGTAAGAAAAGTTTGTTGTTTGCTAAATTATTCCCGAAAAATAGGTATTTTGAAGGTATTATCTCATTATTTATACGGAAAATTTGGATGAACTCTAAAAAATACATTTAACCTATTGAAAAATAGTTTTTAAGTATTTCATTATTTTATTTTGTTTGTTTGTTTTAGAAAAATTATCACAGGTGTTGAACTATATGATATATTTTGCATTGCATTTAATTATTAAAAAGATTCGTCACTCGGTCAGGTTTAAACGGGTCAAAATAAAATGTTTAGAGAATATTTAAATTACATACTTTGAGAATCCGTCGAAAATGAAAAACCACTTTTAAAAATTCCATTTTTAAAAATTGACAACTTAATATGACTTTAAATACAGTCTTTTTTAAAAATTAAGACTAATTTTAGTCCGTTAAATATTCCCGTATACTATAGCTATGGAAATAAGAAAACTTATTATTTAACTGTTTTAAAATGTATTTATTTTTACTGCCTTATTGTTGTTATTTCTTGTTTTTTAATTCATTTTTTTAAGTAAATTGTTATTCAGCAACCCTAATAACTCCAAAATTTTAATTTTATTTGTTAATAAAATAAGTGCATATTATTTAAATTAAAATTAGACTGTTTATTTTTATCGTAGCTCTTTGTTTGTTATTTTTTGACCGGCTCATTGACTTTTTATATGATTTCAAAAAAAACACAAGATAATTCTTTTTGGTTTCCACAAATAGATCAGTGGATTATCGTTTATCAAAAAGTATGTATCGGAAATAAAATTACAGCGTGTACTTAGAATGTATTTTTACATCAGCCGTTACGGTACGGTTCCTGGTTTTTATAATTATAATCTATTTTTCTAACAACAGGAATAATTACAAGAAAAAAGCTACCTGGATGCGAACGTACTGCAACAACTCCCAAAATACGGAAAGGGTAACAACTGCTCTTCTCCAGAGTCCTTGGTGCGCAAATTTACTCAGGCTTTACAAATGCATCTTCCGTTTGACGTACCGTCAAGAATGAATTGAAATTCCATCCTAATAAGTTGGAAATTATTCAATAGTTGAAACCCTCTGATTACCAAAAACGTTTAGAATTTGCATTATAGAGACGCTCTCCCTATTTGAGGTGAATGATGATATATTTTTATTCACCTCGACAATTTTATAAATAAGCAGAGTCTCATTTAAAATAGATGTAGATTTTAGGAAAATAGTGAAGTAGATTGAGAAAAATAAAAGTAGATTTCAAAAATTAACTTTTTCATATTATTCAACATATTTTTAAATTACATTAATCCAATGAAAAAAATAGCCTTCACATCATATAATTCAATATGTTAATGTAACATTTTTTAAATTAATTTTTGGTTGTTGGCAACGAAAACGCAAAGATTGGGCTCATGTTGGTCAAATGAAATGACTTTAACATATTTTGATTGCAAAGGAAGAGTTCTACAAGAAATCGTAATACAATTTCAGTACATCAATTAACCCTTTATCTTTGTTTTTGGAGAACTTGAAAATATCTTTTTATATTGAAAACAAAAATTAAATCCAAAATAACACTAGAGAAAACTTAACACAAACAACAATAAAAAACAGAAAACAAATAAAATGCACTACTGGTTCGCATGAAGTCGCTCATGTCTCAAGTCTTATCAAAACTATTACCTGTATTTTAAGGATTAAAATGTACCTGCAAAAAAGTTTGTTTTCAAAAATGTAAATGCCATTTGATTTATCAAAAAAACCTTAATTTTTTTAAATTTGTATTTGAAAATCGTTTTTGAATTTTAGTTTAAAAATATTGTTTGTATATAGTTTTGAACTTATTAATAGACATCTTGCATTTCAATTTTATAAAAAATGATGACCCGTTTTTAAGATATTAAATTTCGAAAAAAAAAATAATAGTTGTTTTTAAATTAAAAATAAAAACAATGACATTTTTGGCAGACAAAAATAGTCGAATAGTAGAATAGGCGGTTCTAGCTGGGGTACCCTTTTGGAGCAATGAAAAAATATTTTTTTATTGAAAGAAGCCAAACTAAAAACTAAGAAAAAAATCGAATTATCGAATTTTTACCGTACAAATTTGTAATTTACTACTGTTATTTTTAGTTTGAAAAAAAAAAACATGAAAGACATACAGAAAACCCAAGAAATTCGGGGACTTTTTTTTCCGACTTCTTTACCGTCGTAATTTCATTTTTAATCAAAATCTCGAATTCGAATTTGTTTACGAATGCAAAACTTGCCATACAAGTCCTTTATGTCGAGAGCAAAAACGACGAAAGGGTTAAGCTAGAATACATTAGATAAAAAGGAACCTCCCCGCAAATTCGGGAATATTTTCATGATAGTGCGAAGAAGGAAGTAGATTTTTAATTTATTTAAAAAAATAAGCAGATCTACTTCAATTGAAGTAAAGTGGTACCGCTGGCCTTAAGTAAAAGGTTTCTTTAGGTACAAGGAAACACGATGACTGTCAATACTCCTGGTTACAGTGACAATATGGTGAAGGGGAACTATCAACCCGTTAAATGTCTGATTTTAACAAGATATATCACATTCTCATAATGCTACCTCAATCTCCAATGTGAAAGTCGAACGCGAGATTGTTAACGGCCATCTCATTTCAAAAGTTTTGGAGTCGGCTTTTTATAGATCACTTTACTTGATCATTGTTACTTATTTCACGTGGAAGTTGCATTAAAAGATGAATACTTGCTTCAACGCTTTCATTCAAATTCCTTGGACCGATTTCCTTCGCGCTACGAACAAAATGGACGGCATTCGCGGGATGTTTTATTTCAAAACATAAAATGGCATTTATGTGCATATGAAAAAATATTAATAACATTAACGTGCGTCTAAAAACATCACGCGTTATGTCCATTTCCCTTTAATCCCTATTCCCGTTAACCACCCTGTATTAAATGATTTTTTAATAATATCTTCAGAAGCAGGTAAACATATATTTTGCAGATACAATGAATTAATAATTTCTTTCTTCATATTATAAAGTACTAATTTATAATTATTAAATAAATATTATTATATTTTTGTATATAAAACCTGTATCAATAGTTAATTTATAAATAATTATAATCAAAAATCATTTTATATTAAATTCAGCAGAAATTTTAATACAAAATCTTTTAAAAGATTTATTTTCTATATTGTTAAAAAAACAAACAATAATTTTTCCTAAAGAAAATGTGTTATAAAAACTTAAAGAACTGTCAGATTTATTTTTTCAATTTATATTGGTTTGATTTAAATATTTTCAATTTATATGAAATGAATTTATTATTTTTAAAAAATCAAACATAATTTTATGCAATCCATATATTTTACATTCAACTTCCAATTTATTGAATTGACTTCGTGCATAGCATTTCTGTTTTATATTAAAATGAAAAGTTCAAATTCAAAAAAAAATCTTGCCAATAAATATGCATTTCCCGCAAAATTTATTTATTTTTATGAGAAGAACTTTTCAAGGAGGACAATAGGGATCATAAATCTTCTACTCAAATCGTAAATGGTATATTTATATATTTATTGTATATATCAAGATGCACATATCAAAACCCACATCAACCACAATAATGCATGCAATTTTCTAAATAAAATATTTTTCTTTTTCTATTTGGATGAACAACAATAAAAATCAGAAGAAAAAAAAGCAACATAATTTTATTTTAAAATGTCTTTCAGAAACTTTTCATATTTAAATTATTGAGCACAGAGCATGAATGAAAGTTCGGAGCCAAGAAATATTTCAATAATCTTAATCCAACGTATCTGCGAGATACATGTTTATATATGCAGACATGTCTTTCTTTCTGTACAAGAAAATATCAGACCGATATGCAGACCAACAAAAGAAATTCTAAACTTAAATGAGACTTAGATGCATAAGGAAGAATGAACATTATAATAATTTTAATAAAATGAGGTTAACATTATAATATTTCCCCAATGTGGGTTATGATGGAAACTAATTTATTAAATGTACCCATCTACCTACATGCGTATGTTTGTTGTTTACAAAGCGTATATATTTATATAATTTATTTGTGAAAATAAAATGCTAACGTTAACAAACTCTTTTCAAAACCAAAAGTCAACGTTATAGATGCGCAATACACATGTTAGATACAAAGATACAGATACCTATAAATTGTAAGTTACAAGTTAAATGTTATATAAAGCTTGTAGTTTTCTGATGCGTACAGAGACGGGAAGGAGTGAAATTGAAAATTTGAATGCATCATTTAATTTTGCCTTTTTGTTTTTATTTACAGTATTAAAAATGGACACATCACAGGAAAAACAATCAGATAATGGTAACGAACTATACATGAGTATAAATGTAAGAATGTTGTTTTATACAAAATTTTCTCCCTCAAAGTCAAATAACGATGCGCTGCTGGTTGCGGTCAGTTTCGGACAATTTCAATAAAAAACAATTCTAAGTATAAATGCGGAACAAGTTTCGAGAGGATGATGCTTTTAGTCAAATGACTTTTGCTGATTCTCATTTTGTATCTCTATCTTTATTTGTGTAGTACCCCAACAAGATACACTTGTTTGCCATTTTATTGCAGAATCTTCAAAGCAAAAACACCAGAAAAATAAAGATACAAATAAATATAAATGAATATGCGTTGGAAGGAGATTTAAACGACCAATACGACGAATAAAAACAAGAAAAACCGTCAATCAACCTAAGCAACATTCATGGCGGGACAGTAATTTCTCTCAAAAAAAAAATAAAACAAAACCAACAATTTTTGGTTTATTTAGTTGTTTTTGAAAAACTAAAAATATACGAAAAATGCATACGACACGAACGTGCCTCAAATCTTGTGTGATGATGATGATGATGTTTCTTATACGAATTTTTATATATACATTTTTTTAAAAGTAAGATATTATTCAGTCTATTTAAGTATGCAAGACGTTTTTTTGTTGGGTTTTTTACTTTTGGAATTTATTAAAAAAGATACAAAGATACAAAAGTTCATATACCTATGTATGAATGTGTGTCGTAAATCACTGTGACAAATGGTAAGCGTAAGGTAAAGGTTTTTTCTTTTTCTTTCTTTTTGTCAAAGAAGGCTTTTTATGAATGATAATGGAGAATGGAAGGAAACTTTTGTATATGAAACATCAACTCGTAAATGAGGGTGCCCTGACCCGTTAATATTACCACACAACAACTGAATAAGTGTATAATAAGATATACAAGGGTGCATATAGCGTATTATAGTGTATAGTGAAGTAGACAATTTTTATTAACCTACTCAGACATTCGAATCAAAATGAATTTAGATGTACTTCGTTGTCATTGAAGAAGTGTCATTTGTCACTTTTGGTTTATGGTTTGGATGTACGTACATTATATTTTGTATGAAAGGTGAGAAATATGTAATATAAAAATAAATTAATTTGAGTTATTCGTATATACGTATGTATGCAGGTGTAGAGTAATCTTATGTGAATTATGGAGATATTATAATGGAAGGTTGTGGTATTGGAATATCAACTAAGATAATTTTTGTACATTGATATAATAACAAAACCCCACCCACAGAATAATTTATTGGCTTCATTAATAATTTTATATAAGTATAAACAAAGGACGTAGGTACTTTTTACGCAAAGTGAAAAAAAATTGATCGGATCCTTATACCTAAGAAAATCAAAAATGTTAACGCTTTTTATTTTATTAACTTCCCATAGGAAGTTATTGTAATCGGTCTGATTTGTCGAATTAAAATTTTTACATTTCTCGACTTTTTAAGATCCCTAAAATATAAACAAAAGATTTTTAGAGAGATGTAGGTATGCGGATGAGTGTGTGCGTATGTCCGGTCCGTACTTCCGTATGAACGTATACGTTTGGGAAGCTTTTTTCGTCTCCATTTCCCAAGAACCAGTAGAGATATCGACTTCTAATAAATTCTGTTATACAGATAATAATGCAAAAAGATGGAGAAAGAACTTTCAGAAATTGATATTTACTATACCAATTTAAAAAAAATAGTGAACATTTTGGTTGACCCAAAATATCTCACGAACCAATAATGCTTTAATTAAATCTTATGTTATACGAGGTGTGGCAATTAAGTTCCGGGAATTTGTCAATAAAAAACAAGAAAATGAAGTTTTAGGACAAATTTTACTTTCGGCCTTCACAATAATCTCCCTTTAACTCTACACAACGATTTCAACGTTTCTTCCATGATTGAGCACCCTTGGTATTCCGCCGAAGTAAGCCCGTTTTGAATAATGGTTAGAGCTTTTTGGACCTTATGTACGCGGTCATGATGAGTTCTCTTGAGTTGCGACTTCATTTTGCGGAATAGAAAAAAGTCGCAGGGTGTAATATAGTGGCTAAAGGGTGGATGAGACAACGTTTGGGTGGTTTTTCTGAATAAAACTGGCAAATCGATTTCCGCATTTGTTTTTTGTTCATAGGTGAGAACTTTAGGAACCATTTTTGCGCAGATCTTTCGCATGTTCAATTCTCGTATAATATCTTGCGAACCGTTTCTTTTTTGATTTTTAACTCGTAAGGCAATGCGCGAATGCTTAGGCTACAGTCAGACGAGATCAACATGCGCAAACGATTAACATTCGCGTCGGTACGAGAGGTGACGGGAGCTCCTTCACGTGGATCGTCTTCGACTGATTCACGCCCTTCCTTGAACTGCTTCACCCATTCAAACACACGCGTTTTTGACATTCTATCTTTGGATACCTTACCTATATATTTCACTCAAAATTGAATCACAACACGTTGCTTCTAATGTACGTCACACATTTTCACTTCGCTACTAAAAAAGTTACTTGCAAAAAATACGCATAAAACGCAAAGAGAGTTCAACTTTGAACTCTAACTAAAAAGAAGATCCCCCTTCTTAGACAGATGATAACAAATGAAAAAGTGTTGCCACTTTTTAAATTATAACTAAATTCCCGGGTCATAATTGCCACATCTCTTATTATGTCACATGATACAAAACTTGAATAATTTTGAAATAATTTCAATTAACCATAAATAAAAAAAATTACAAAACAATAATTGCCACCTCGAATATTTTACGAAAAAAAATGATTTTCAAAATACATAATTGTATGCAACGATGAATGACGTTTTTAACATGTGGTAAAAATCAAATTGAGAGTTTCTTACAAAAAATATAAACTTTAAAAAACATTACAAAGACTTGGTAAAACTCGATTATTAACTTATATAACTTTTTAAAAATTAAAAATATTGGATTCAATCTAATTTTATTTTATAAAAAAACTAAGTTTTCAACAATCAGTAAAAATTAGAGAACAATTAAGTTGACAGCTCTTTTACGAAAAAAATACAAATTTGATTTTCGACTTGAAAAAATGAAAATTAGATTCTAAAAATTAAAAGTATTGGTTTCAAAGTTATCTCATTTTATAGAACATATTTTCTCGACATTCAGTAAATTTTGTTTATAAAAATATAACTGTCAGTTTTTTTTATAAAAATTAAAACCCATTAAAAATATTTCGAAAAATTGGTAAAAATTGATATTCAATCTTTGATGTCTTGTGAATAAATCGTATTCAAAATGATTTCATGCTGTACTTAATTTTGTTGTCAAAGTAAGATATTGTTCTTAGAAAAATATAATCTGTATTTGTTTATATAGAAATAAAAACTTTAAAAATTGGTAAAAATAGGTTTTTCGACTAAAAATCTCGTTAAAAAAATAGATTTGGAAATCAAAATATTTCATCATTATGCGAAATATTGTTTGCAATTTTGAGTTAATCTTTTAGAAAAAATCAACTGACAACTTTTTTAAAAAAGTCGCAAACATACCAAAACAACAAAAAAAAGAAATGGTTTGTGACTCAAATATTATTCGAACAAAGAAAGATATTGACTTCAAATTATTTATCACACATAAAATATTGTTATGAATATTTTTTAAAGTTTTAAGCCAAACAAATAGACAGACAGAATAATAAGTTATCAGTGTGGGACGCACTATTTTTTACTAAAAAAGGGAACAAGTTTCCGCTACTCAAAATAGAGGACTTAAGTGTCTCATCAAAATCGGTATTGCCGTTTTTTTATTAATCAAAGTAATTCTTTTTTATTTTTGTATTTATAGGAGAAGAATGTAGTACCCGTAGCGTGATGATTGAAATTTGAACTGTAAATTTTGTAAACTTTATTATTGAAAAATAAAAATCTAATCTATTTAATCTAATCTAGTGCGTTAAACTGTCATGCAAAGGGTCTTGGGTTCAATCCCTACCTGTGCTACCTAACTTTTTAACGGGTACTGCCTCTTCCGACGAAATGACAAATCTAAATCCAAAAGTAATTCTTGGCATGAAAAGCTGCTTTCTCAAATTAGCCGGATTCAGCATATAAACTGTAGGTCCCTTCCATCTCTGACAACATTACTAGCACATAGGAATGGTTGAGAGTTGTAAGTCCTGGTTTTTCATGGCCTCCTAATTTATTTATTTATTTTATTTTTTATTTATTTATAGGAGATAAGATTGTTTGCAGTCCTAAAAGAGGTTTTATTAACTTTTTAGAGAATAAATTGAAAACCTTTAGTTCTGAGAAGTGTCAGCACAGATAAAAAAGTTGCCAAATATATTTCACGTGTTTTCTATATTTTAATTAAAACCTGTAATTTGTCTGCGCATTCAAAAGCATACTAGCTTCTTTATTGTGAATACAAGTTTTAATTTTGGGTCATTCCTTTTATTTAAATTTTTAAATGCAAATGTCACTAATAGAAGTAAAATTTATTTATTGCAAAACCAGAAAAACTGTTTAAAATTCATTTAAAAGAAAAATAATTTTCCGGAAAAAGGACACAAACTTGTGGTGTTTTTTTTTTTAAATAATATAAAAACCTCAAACATATTCTTTTATTTCACTTTACTGTTAATTCCAAAATTTTTGTTAATAGTTTACAAAAAACAAGAAAACGCAGAAAATTTTGTAAAATAATGTCTGTACAAAAATCAGATAATAATAAAATTGGTTTCACATTTAAAAAAATCTCTGTTGTTTGGAAAATTTCAGCTTATTGAATAAGGTGGGTGTTTTTTTGGCTAAAGAAAATGGTTTTGGCCTTGAATAAAAAAGAAATTATTATACCAACGTTGCGTATAAACGCAAAATAGGAGGAGTATTTTTTATTGTTTTTTACACGCAAGTTAAATCCGTAAAATATTAACGTAATTTATTTTGGGAAATTAGGATGTGTTGGTTATTATAGGTTTTGTCATATACACAGCTACATATTTTAGTGTATTGAAATAATATGTTATGTATGGGTAAGTATACCTTTTTTTCGAAATGAAATGTAAACAATCCCAATGCAAAAAACTTACATACACTGAGAATTTGTTCCCAAAAAATTAAAACTAATTTAGCAAAACAAATTCCTTTAAACTCAAAGAATAGGACTGATAAATAATTTCAGGAAAACCATTGTCCATAAAAAAAAAACAATGACTAAGAATTATAAAAACCGGGAAAAAGTGATAGTTAATATAGAGCACCTTGTGTATAGTCTTGGATCTCAAAAACATGGTTTGTGTTATTAATACTCAAAGATTTTGTTAAAAATGAGTTCACTCTTTAAGTCTTTACAAGGGGATCTAATTTTAACTTAAAACTTCTTTACTAAGCATAAGTAATTCATTTAAAGTTGTATTTTTTCTAAGAAAAACCAGAAACAAACATAGTATAACGCCCCATCATTTAATTACGAAAATAAATCTTATATTATACCTCTTTGATATTTAAATATGACATAGAGTATAAGCTGCTACCACGTTGTTAATAAATGACTGTTGCTTTTTTTTAAATTTGATTAAATATAATTGTACAACAACAAAGATGTTTTTATTTTTGTAAGCTAAGAGAATTATGTACCTACCTATGATAATTTCTACATGTTTTTTTTCCAAAGTTCATAATAGTATAATTACTTATGACACCTCTTTCTGCAATGTAATTGAACTATACATTAATTATTCTTATGGGTCGTAAATATAGGTGTAGCTTATTTCATTCACATATTCATAAATAAATAAAAAGAAAAATTGACGTACTTGCACATTTTTAAGCAAAGACTTTTTCTACTTGAATCTATTTTAAGAATAATGATGTTTTAACCACTAAATAGGAAAACAACTATAATTTATAATTTATCAGTGAAATATTGAGTTGTTTAAATGTTTTATTTTTATTTTAAGTAGAATTGGTAAAATATTTAACATTAAGAGACAAATTAAACAACCTAAATTATAGTACATTTGATTAATCAAGGATCTTTCTCCAAGATGAATACTGCCGATTAAAGTTAAAGTAGAATCTTACTACGAATCTGGTTTTGACATGTATACGAGTCTCGAATGGATCTTATGTGGTTTCGTTCTCAAATGTTGGTACGATTGATATTGCATTCGTATCTCGATGGCAGGTTCGTTGAGTTGTTGTGCATTTGGAATCATGTGATTTCCATTGGCCAAAAAAAATCAATCTGTTGATATTATTTAGTTTTGTTAATGGGAAATAGACTAACTATGCTTATTTTGCAAGAATAGAAAAGATAATTAAGTTTTGTATGTTTTCTCAGTTTAGGTTAAATAAATCTTTTTCGTGTTTCCACCGCACAAAAAGATTTAAAAATGATTAAGTTTAACAGCACTTTCTAAAATGCAAATGGTGTTTCGATGTATCTTATGAAATTCTAGTGAGATTGTTTGATTCGTGTTAAATAATGAAGAACTGAATAGTTCAACAACATAAAAGAACACGATACGTATTGCAATTTTTTTTAATTTGATTAAAATAAAACTATGTATATTTTTTGTACACAAACATGCAAATAAATAGGCCATAATGCATTATCTGTAAGACCAACTCCTCTGCACAGGTTTTTCTTCACATATTTTGAATCGACTCCTATACCCGAAGGGAATCGATTCATATTTGAGTTTAAGGAAGTAAAACAGTCCACGATCTAACAACGTTATAAAAGCTGTACTTTATTCAAAGAAGTATATATTGAGAGTGATTAATATAACATAAGAAAATACTATGGAATTGCATTGCTATATAATAGACCTGAGTTTAGACTTTTACAAACAGCGCACAGTAGTGCTCAAAAGTTATAAATTATAACAATTCAGCTATATATAAAGTATTGAGACGAGCTTCAAGCTCCCTTCAATGCCCCATGTTAATGTAGTAGTTTACGAACAAACCCCCTTCTTGAAGTTTTTATTTTATGTCAAAGCTGCAATTGTTAAATGAACTATTTTTATAGAATCTCAATTCTTACCGTTTCTTCCTGAAAATTGTCAATGTTATTAGTTTTTTGTTTGCTAAAGTTAATTTTAACTTTTGATTTTTACAAAACTTTCTTCTACTTGTGTGTTTATTTTTATTATTATTCTGACAGATCTTCTTTCAGTTGTACGTACCAATTTTTAGTTACAAACTTCTGACTACGTTTTCTTGGGAATTTTCCACGAAACTATTTATAGAATGCCAAAAAACACGATTATTGGCTTAATTTCTTATAAGAACATATATTTATCTTCCTGATATGATAATATTCTTATATTCTCCTAAAATTTTCTATTTCTGTTGCATTTAGTTTGAAATTGGTAAGTGTTTGAAAATAATACATAACATGAAACCATGATTTCGAAAAACTTAATAAGAATGTATATCATTTTCCCAATCAGTAAATTTCTATTAGAATCCTTTATTGTCTAATGAGAACAAGTTTGAGTGAATTTTTAAACAATGGAGTATCCTACAAGATGTCCGTACAATATATTTTGTAATTTTTTTTTACAAATTTTTCGCTTAAAAATCATTTTTTATTTTTCAAATTACATACAAAATCAAATAATAATAACAAATCGTTCATCGGTTTTTGAACATTAAAATATTTTCAATTTTACCAAATTATTTAAGGCGAAACCTAAACAAAATAAAATATATTACGGTGCTTTTTTGAGAATTGAAATTTAATAATAAATAAATAAATTGGGTGGCGCAACAGTCCGTTAAGAACCAGAGCCTAGTGATTTACAACTCCCAACCATTCCTGTGTGCGAGTATACTGTTGTCAGGGATGGAAGAGACCTACAGTTTTAAGCCGAATCCGAACGGAAAATTTGAGAAAGCATTTTTCATGACAAGAATTAAAAAAAATTATTTTAAGAACCCAATAAGCCTCCCAAAGTTATAAAAATAAGAAAAATCAAAGGTTACTTGGACCAATACTTCTTATGAGAACACCAGTTGATTCTCATGGGATTTCTAATTGGTTACTAATATTCTAAGTATTATAAAATCATTTAAAATTATGTTATTGGAAAAAAGTTGAATTTTACAACAATGACAATATAGATTTATAAAATATACTTATTTAGATAATCATCATCTTTTTCTTCTCTTTTAAATTAAGAAATATAACAACTATCCAATTTTTTTGAAGAAAGAAATAATCTAGACAAAATTTTAAGTATTAATACAAATCTACATACAGTGAATCAAAAAAGTCTGCGTACAAATAAAATAAATGGAATTAACTTAAAAATTCCGCTTTATTTGAGGAATAACTTTAAGAAATATGCTTCCGTGTTTTATTAAATTTTATGGATTCTTACAAAATAAAAATTAAAACTTATAAAAAAAAATTCACAAAAAAAGATATTTAAAAAAATTAAAACATTAGCAAAATTTGTCAAAAAAAATGTGTGTATATTTTTAAATTAATACCTTGTTTGGTATCCATTAGCGCTAATAACAGCTTTAAGTCGACTTTTCATGTTAGAAACAAACTTCTATGTATAGTCAGGTGTAATTTTATTCCACTCTTCCTGCAAAACTGAGCGAAGAACAGCTTGCGAAGTAATGTTATGTGTGCGTATACGATGATCAATCAATTCAAAACTATGGGGTTGTGATCAGGTGATTGGGGAGGCGGGTGAAGTTGCTTCGGAACATGATACAAAAGCCATTCCTGAAATAATAACGACTTATGCTTTAAGTCGTTATCTTGGGCAAACGTGTAATTCCTTGGTAAACCAAACTTTTGAACACAAGTTTTTTTTTCAGTATATCCAGGTATAAATGTTTATCCATTGGAGTATCAATAAATTGCATATTTCCAACACCCTGTGCACCCATACAACAATATATCATCACACTTCTACCACCATGTTTGATAGTGGGATTAATGTTTTGTTTCACAAACTCTTGGCTTGGCTTCCTCCAAACCATGGTACGGCCATCGGATTTAAAAAAATTGAATTTGCTTTAGTCACAAAACATAACTGTTTCCCAAAACTCATCTGGTGCTTTAATCTACTCATTTGCAAACACTAAACGCATCTTAGCGTTCACTTTTGAGATGTGCAGCTTCCGTCTTCCGATTCTACCATAATCTTTTCTTAGAACAACTATTACTGTCTCTGGATTTATGTTCACATCAAAATCTCGTAAAATTCCCGACGTGATTTTGGGAGCACTTATTTTAGAATCCGGCTTAACTTGTCGCAGTATGTGGTGTTCTAAACGCGTGGTTACCTTTTTATTGCGCCCTGATCGCGGTTTTACTTTTAAAGTTCCAGAAGGTAAGTACTTTTAAAGTTTTAACCACTCTTTCGACAGAGGAATGACTTCTGTGAACATCATCACTAGTATCCATAGTAATTTCACAATTTTTTTGACTCATCACAACTATTTTCCACTTTATCAACTCAAATTACAATAATTTTCAGCTTTGCTAACTCAAATTTTCAACTGATAATTATATAAAGAAGCCAGCAAAACACAAATGACAAGATAACAGTTGATTTCCCCTTGTACTTCACAATTGTTCCTAAGCAAGAACAGTGTCGCACGCAGACTTTTTGGGTCAAATTTTGTTAGTGTAAAAATCTTTTTTTGTGAATTTTTGTATAAGCTTTAATTTGAATTTTGTAAGAATACATAAAATTTAATGAAATACAGAAGCATATTTTTATTTCCATTTGTTTTACCTATTTGTACGCAGCCTTTTTTGATTCAATGTACCTATGTATATCTAATCACTCCCTTGGTACTGAATTAACTAAGAAGTTATGCAAATTTAATTTTTTAAATTTGTTTTCTTAAAGAATTTAAATCAAGTAATTATTAATAACGAAAATCGCTAAGTTTTCAAACAACATGCCAAAAACTCAAATCATTCCATTAATTTAATTCAATTTAAAAACACTTTCTTACCTACAATCTCTATTTCCTTAGAAGACAGCTTTTCTTTTATACAATATAAATCGTCTGATGGCTATTAACGAACATCACACACACACAAACCGACATAAAGCTATACAACAATCACTTGTAGCATATTATACAAAGATTTCAAACACACAAACCTATACAAAAATGTAAGCCATACATATATAAGTATCTATAGATAGATCTAGATAACACTTTTATTTTAGCACTTTCAACCTAATTTATTACTGAAGTGAATCTTCATAAAACACCATGACCCTTTACAAAATCCTACATAACAGTATATAGGTAGTATATCAAGAGACTTCCTTCCCACCAGGTACATAATTGTCAATAAACATAAACGCCCCCATTAAAAATCCATAAAACCCCCGAAGAACCTGTTTTGTACTAAAAATCTCAATGTGGGTCATATCATGATTTCATTATACATTATATCCCGTTCTCTTCCCCTATTTTTTGTGTATGTTTTATTTTGTATTGTCGTTTATATCTAAAAACTAAGCAATAAATTTCAACAACACAAAATTTTGTGTCGTCATATTGTTTCTTTTAATCCTATATGACCAGGCTATACCTATCTACGAGAAAAGACTGCATTAAGTTCATTCTTAACACCCAACTTGATGCGTCACCAACTTATCATAGAAATTTCCGATGTTTGACATAAAACAAAAACAAAACATAACATAAGACGAAAATTTCGTAGGCGATAGGTTTTATTCGAATTTAATTGTATAAAATCACAACAACCCCAATTAAACCTACAAGAGCTTGAGTCTTGCTTCCGGAAATGTTGCAAGACGATTTAATGTCAATTTTTCCATTTTAACTGACTAACTGCATTTAAGTCCAACTAGAAATTTTGCAGGAACCCACCTAAGGCTCGTAATCTTATATAAATCTTATTTGAATTTAAGCAATTTTGTTTTCTAAAATCGTCTTCATCTTTTTTCATACTTTGAAGCTTCAAACTTCAATTCCCTGCAATCCAACATACTTCTGAAAAAATAATGATAATCAGAAAAATGCAAGAAAATTGACATGTGCCAAAAAAGGAAATAAAAAAGAAGCAAAACAAACGGAGCAAAACAGAGAGCATTAAGTGTGATGAGAGAATGGGAGAGGCTCTCTTTTTAAAGAGAACTCACTACAAAACAGGTGTATTGGAGCTTCTCTTCAAAAAATACTAATACTTACACACTTTTGAAATTCAAGGGATTTGTTTCCCTAAGAGAACAATCCACGCACACTACTTTATCGAGGAAAATAAGAGAATCTCAATCGAAATGAGTAAACTACCACAAAGCAAGGCCGATTGGTGTTCAACGTTTTTCAATGGACAAATTTACACAAAAACTAATTCCTTAAGAAACTATTGTTATTAAAAATTGCAAAAAAAAACAGTTTAATCTTCAAAAAAAAACAAAGATTTAACAATATTATCATTATCACGTCTAAGAACCTTTTTCCTTAAAACTTACTCAGAAAGGTTGCGGTCCTGGCTAAATGTTCATACTGCACAACAGATGTCCTTCGCAGTCTCTAAATATTCAGACTTTTTGTCTCTTTCTTTTGTGTGTTCTTTTTATATCCTTATGTTGTTTGGCATTGTAATGGCAGCAAAAGAAAAACAATGATGGTGGAGTTTTTCTCCTTCCTCACATTTCACCTCTTTTTTTCACATCCACAAAAACTGTTTTTCTTACTCTCTCTCACTTCACAGAAAACAAAAACAACACAAAATACTTCAAGTAACAAAGGGAACTTCAAAAAACAAGAAAGCCACAAAACAAAAACAAAAAAGACACCAACCATTACCAACTATGCGCACTTCGCCATAGATAACCGTAATTGTGTGTTTTTGCTTCCACACTGCGGTAATAACGGAGAAATTTTTGTTTCTTTCAATCAAAAAGAGCAAAAATATTTTTGGTTGTGTATTTTTAAACTTGAATTGGATAATTTTTGTTCTTCTTCTTGTTGTTTTCATATCTTTTTGTACCTATTTGCTTCTTGAATTCAAATTTTGTGTGATGGTGTTGGTTTTTGTGGATTTGAATTTTGTTGAACCTGTTTTAATTTTGTGTGTGTATCCATAGTTGGTAGAGAGTTTGTGCAATGATGGCTTCTTCGGGTGTATACCTAACTGTATCTTGGATATTTATTCAAACATGGCGTCGGTAGGTAGATGAAGAGAGGCGACGGCAAAATGTATTGATTTCTTATGGGTTGGTTGAAGGTGGAATAAATTGATTTGATAAATGAAAAAAAAAATGGAAAATTGGTTTTGTAAAGTTTTATTCAGTTGTAAAGAAGTTTCAAGTTTTTGTTTTATTGTCATTTCAACGAAGTTTTTCTTATTCTTTTTCTAATTTGTTTTTTTTTTAGTGACAAAAGTTGGCTGGCTTTTAAACTTGTAAAAATAAAGAAACTTACATAATCTATTCGATTTGCTCCTTTTAAAAATGTGGGTATATAGATATTTCTTTAAGATTAAAACGTCACTGGATTTTAATATTATGTGTCGTACTTCGTATAAGTGTGTCATTATTTCATTTATTCAAGAACTAGTTCTTCTAGATTTTTTTCTTAAAGGCAATATTTTGACTTCATTTAGATTAAATTTAAATATAGATTTTAAGATGGAAACGACAAAAAGAAGGTTATTAAAAGGTGATTATATCTAAGAAAAAATGTTACCTCAATAACTTAAAATACTTTTGAATGCACAAATATGAATCTGCTGTTTGTGGATTTTAGAAGGCATAATGTTCAAAATTTGTACATACCTACCTATCGATTGTAGAAAAACTACCAATTTTTTTAGAAAAAACAAAAAGTTAGAGACTACCTATGTAGGAAAGTATAAGAATATGCAGATAGATATACCTTTTAAGAACCTTTATTTATAAAGCTTTGAGTTAGATTTAGCTTTAAAACAACAGAGGCTTAAAGGAAACTGAACTCAGGCTTCATAAAAACCTGAGAATAAATATGAAGAAACGAATAAATTTTTGTATTTTATTACATTAAACATGTTTTAAATTGAAGCAATACAAAAACAAATGTTTGCCTAGGCTTAGGAAGTACAAATCTGAAAAACTTATGAAGGATTTATCTAACTATAGGAAAAAAAATAATAAATGTTTTAAATACTTATTCATGTAACTTTGATATTTGATGATTTTAGTATCGATTTCTTGGAGGAAGATTATTTAGATATTATGTCAAATGTATGTCAAAAATTGTGTATACATTGAAATGAATGCAAATCACACAGAGCAGTTTTCTTACAAATTTTGGACTTTGCCATTAAGTATTTAAAAATAATATGATCCATTAGTTTTAATAAATATGATTTAAAATCCCGAAAATAAATATAAACCAGCATAAAAGTGTTCATATATATGCGTTTTGCCCCGATGTAATGGTTGGGCTCATCAGAAGATGACGATTATACCTTGTCTTGCCTCATATTATCCGGAATAAATCGAGATTGCATAAAATCCGAGCTACATAGAGCAACTGCGAATTATATAGTTGCTACAAGTCTTCAAAGAAGATAAATTGTAGCTATTTTTATTGCCTTACTATGGGACTTTTGAAGAATAAATATTTGAATGTAAATAGTCGAATTTTTCCTGGCTTCTCAGGAAGATTTGGAGAATGAGATTCCTTTTGGGTGGTATCTCAATTATTACTTAAGTATGGTTTTCAACGCATTTAAAAAAAATGAATTCATTTATTTATTTAATTACCTATATACCTACATACATTAATTCTTCTACAATGAAAATTTTTAGATATTGAAGATATACATTTTCATTTACGACTATATATGCAAAGTAATATATAAAAATAATAATATGCACGGCCAGACTGAGGGGAGGGCAACCGGGGCAGAACGGGGGCCTCCACAATAGACATCGGAACATTTTTGTTTCAAATTCCAACTAGTTAATTCATTCTAGTAAACATCTTTTCCTTTGATATGTATTTTTTTTTGTATCTTCTAGTAAAGAGCAAAAATAAATCGTGAGGAATGAAGCAACGCACCTTCTACAGAAGATGAGTGGTCTCGAAACCGCTTTGTTTGCAACATTTTGGAACGATATCTTGGAGCAATTCAACGCTACAAACAAGATGTTGCAAGACCCGAAAATGATCCTTGAATCTGCAATGCGTGCACTAAAATCTTTGAAATCATTCGTAGAATCCAAACAAAATGATTTTGATAAATACGAGGAAGCAGCCAACAAAATATTGCATACTGATGACCCGCACCAGAGCAAGAAATGTGAGGTTAAATCCGCTCGATTACGGAAAAGTACAAAAGTACTGTCACTTAAGGAAAAATAAAAAGTATCTGCCTTCATCCCAATGATTGACCAGCTATCCATTTCTCTAACTGAAAGATTGCATGCCTATGAACCTGTACGTTCGAGATTTGGATTCCTGAATCACATCGAAAAGAAAAGGTGAGAATTTTCAAGCTGCAACAGAGGCATTGGTTAAAGTGTATCTGGTTGATTTAGAGCCCAGTCCTGGTAATGAGTTGGTTCTATTTCTGTTTTTGTGTCAAAAATAAAAAAAAACCGTCTCCTGAGCATTGAAAGCGATTTACTCCGAGAACTAGATTTCAACGAAATCATCAACGATTTTTCAGCGAAAAAGCTGGAAAGCGTCCGTTTTTTCCGTTGATACTAATATGTGTTTGTTCAATACTAAAGGAATCAACTTGGTTTCACAATAAAATATTTATTGAAAAACTCGAGGGAAAAACATGGTTTACTTTATTTCAAAAATAATTTGGGGTGAAGGGGGCTCCGCTCCTTTATTTCCCCGAGGCCTCTGGACCTCTTAATCCTGCCCTGATAATTTGTATGAATTTGAATATTAATTATTCAAGGGAAACCTGCAAATAAAAACCATTATTCAAGTCTTAAAACGAATATTGCGAAAGTCCCACTTTAAGTTCATGACTAGAGCTGTAGTTTTGGAAAAATAAAAGAAAAACTGTCAAGAGGATTTATTAGAGACAAACAAAAACAAATCCACTTGACAAATTGTTTCATCCCAAATTCAAAGCTTATAACAAAATTATTTAATATAATATATTATATACAAAATTATGGTAGAGATAAGCTTTCAAATTATTCATTTAAAGAGAAAGAACAATTTAAATAAAATGTTTCTGTTAAGTTAATATTAAAAAAAATTAACAATCAATAAACGAGTTTAAAAGATTGACATTGTTTTGTTCATGAGGCCTGTTAGTTAAATAGCACCACGGTAAATTTAGCATCATATTAAGAATTATATTTTGACATATTTAGGGCTTAAATTTGTGAGTTTTGGACCATTCGTACGCAACATCAACATCGTACTGGATCGTTGATTGGAAAATTGATTTGTATAAAAACATTTTAATTTCTTTACTTAGCTTTGAATTTCTACTACATAAATTAAAGGATATACATATAATCTTTATCGGCAATGTTCACTGAACCCATTTGAAGTTGCACATTGTTTGGAAGAAAACAAGATTTTCGACGCCTTGTAAACCAAATAGCTTCTGTTTTAAAGGTTTTATTTTAATCATCCGTTTAAAAAAGTGTTTTTCTATTGAATAGAGACTTATTTCCAATGTAGTCGTCCAGAAAATAAGTGACGGATGAAAAATAGCCGAGTCATCAGCAAACATTTGGTAAATCAGAGACAAAAATATTAGAGAGGGCGGGACCAAGTACTGTACCTTGAGGAATGCTATAGAAAATATTATGGACAGAAGACGTATCGCTTTGGACTTCAGGCAAAAATTGTCTCCCACTTAAAAAGCTTTGAAAAATGTTTACTATGGTGGACTAAGGCGTGCGTCGTGCCAGAGCATGTCCAAAGCCTTTTCAATATTCGAAAGTACTAAGGCAGTCGACTCTTTGAAATTAAATTTATATTTCACATGGTTTTAAATCCTCAGAATTTCTTGGTTTGGTGTTATGATATCGGCTAAGTCCAAATTGATAATTAGCAAAGTATTAGATTTTCTTTGATTAATTTTTTCTAGTAGCTTGTTTATACAAACTCAGTAAGCTTGTAGGACTATAGCTGCTGGCATCCTCTTTCGGTTAACATGGCTTTGCAATTGGTATTACGATGGAAGTTTTCTAGCAATCTGATTGGTAACTCAATTTTTGACAACTATTGAAAATTGCAATAACATGTCATAAGCCCTAGAGAGGCACATCTTTCAAAACTTTGTTGCTTATACCGTCCGTACCAGGAAATTTTTAAGCTTTTAAATTTTAAATAAAATTTATAACTTAACTGGAATTTACTAAATTTGATTCTGTCTGTTTGACATTTAATTGCGAAATTAAAATGATTGCATTTGATTAATGAATGAAAGTATTATGGTCACTAGAATGGGATGTAAGCTCATGATACTTTGATTCTAAACACGTTTAGAGCAGGATTTTTGCAGTCTTAAAAATGAACTCTTACGATGTAAGATCGCATGATATTGGTGGTGAAGTTATGGGCCAAGGAAATTTGTTGCGTTGTGTGATATTCTGGCCCCAATTTTTGAAATCGTTCTTTAAAAAAAATCGGACATTATAAGACTATAACGCTCCTCACACCAAACAATAACTTTGTCTCATTATGATCGTTCTTCTTTTACTTCCAAGTGTAGGTTTCTTCCTGTTTCTTTTTGTCTGCATTGGTGAACAAGTTGAAACTTAGCAGTTTTGAATTAATTTAAAAGTGTTTGCATTTAAAATATAAGTAAAGAAAAACTTCCAAAATGAACTAATACCATTCAACTTCATATGTCATTTTATTTCTCCTTAAGTTATGAGTCCAACTATTTTCTTATTATCTTTTAAAAAATTTCAACCATTTGCGTGAAATTAATTCTTTAACTTCAACATTTCTTTTTCTTGACTTTCATTCAAATAGTTCTTGAAAACACTTCTTTATAGTATTTAAATATTTACTTTCCAACACTTTTCTATAAAAAGTAACAAAAAATATGATTTCGTTCCTTTAATCAAAATGTAGAAGAGCCCTCTTGGGTTTGAGGGTTGAAAGCTTAAACATTATACTCGTATAGCTTCCCCCTTAAGGAATGAAACAATATTAATTTCCATATAAATTATGATAAACTTTATTTTTCTTCTGTTCTTTGATTTAGTTTTCGGTTTTATCAACATGTCATTTGAAAAAGGAACAATTTTTACATGTTTCCTACATAAATTAAGTAGGAAAATATTATTATTCATAATTGTTGTCGTGTCACGAATAAATTGTTTTATTTTATCAAAAATTTAGATAAATTCAAATAATTTATTAACATTCCCAAAAAATAAATGTATGTCATTTGTATATATATTTTTAAATGCCATTGAACTAATAGTAGGTTTAAAAGGGTCGATGATTCAGTGAGTTAATTTATTTCCTTAGACAAGAGTACTTTCTTACTAAATATTCTAAATTGTGTTTTTTAGATGTTTGGTTTTGAAGAAGAAAACAAATATAAATAAATGTTATGGTCAAGAATTTAGCTTTATTTTATAGATAAAGGTTTTGCCGTTATGTTTTTTTAAAATGATTAAGGCAAAAACCACACATTACTTTAATATTTTTTAAACTACAATTATAAACACACCTACGAGTATAGCAATAAAAAACACCTTAGATATACTGAAGATACTGTAGAAGAATACATAAGATTTGTTAAGTGAAACTAAAATTGTTTATAATTTCCGATTTGTTTTCGCCGATAAAAGAGAAACTAATTTAAGTTAAAAACTCCTCTTTCTCAACAAAACTCATTTAATCTAGTTCAACATAAAATCAAAATCATTTTGTACCAATGTCATTTGCATTTTCCTTTCGAAATATACTTATCTATACATAGTAGGAGGATACAACTACTTAAGATTGACAAAATTTTAAGATTTTCCCAATATAATATTAAATAATACAAAGAAAAATGATAATGTTCACAAATCGTTGGTAAGATATAGAAAAAAATAAAATAAATTAGGGTCGGCTTTCTCTCTGTCGGAAAAAAATAATGTTCTTAAGAGCTTTGAATTGTTTTTTCGTTTTTGATTTTCTGTACGGGTAGGTTAATGATTCTATTTCTGCCGCCATTGCCACTTTGACAGAAATATACACAGCCTACGACCGACGACGACGGGACGATATTTAAATAATATCATTTAGTAGGCTCTGGGTTTTTTGTTTCTATATTATTGAGATTGAATCAGCATAAATAATTCAATGTGCTTAAGATGTAGATATATATACATTGTGAAACTTGCAGGTGACAGTCGTATTTAAATTATGTGTAGTTTATAAAATAGGTTGATCTTTGTCAGTTTTCATTGTTAAAAAAAATAACAAAAAGAGGTGGGTTAATTTAATTGGATAACATTTTTTTCTATAAATTATCTCAAACACTTGCTGCAGTTTCGTTCAAAATGACACCTTTTTTATAGTAAATTTATATTATTGTCAGTTGTCCGGGAAATTGACCATTTTTGTATGAATCTGTGCCCATTTGAGTGTTATACACATTTTTCTAGTTTACCGCCAAGCTAGACCTTGAATTAAAACAATTTCGCATAATATATACTTCCATACATAATCGCATTTTAATAAATATTTAGATAGACCTAATCTACCAAACTAACTTGTCAATAAATATAAATAATTTAGTTAAAAGCATTTTACACATTTTTTTCGCTATACATTTTTGAATAAATTAATGTTTATCATGTTCTTATGCCAGACTTTAATGGATATAGATGATATTGGTTGGAATTTTAATGTAGTCATTATAATTTATTTATAGATGAATATATTCGAAGCACGTTTAAATATGAAAACATCCAGACAAGTTAATATCGTGCATAATTTTTGAATAGGTTAGGCATATAGAATATATTCTTTTTTTTGTTGTAGGAATATACCTCTGTATATGAATAGAATAGGGATCAATAAATTAAAAACAAATGTCGGAAACCGAAAAGTCACATGAACTTGAAAATAAGTAGGGATGTAGTAGTCAATCTTTAATATGCATAATCTTATTTAAATATTTGCCTAAAGTTTCATTTACTTTCTATTGTTCATTTGGTTTAGGCATTTTTTAATAATACAAATAATAATTATAATTATGTATGTCTTGTAGGTAGCAGTATTAATTTTTGCCATTGTTATTTTTAAGTATTAATTAATTAATCCTCAAATCCTCTATTAATTGAGTTTTTAATAAACAGAGACGAATTAACATACAGGTCAACAAAAGCAATATAAATGTTTTGTTTTGTTCATTAGCAAAAATTCAAGTCTAATAAAGCTTACTTGGAAACATTACATTATCTTGTATTGATATGGGGTATACATTCATTTACAAATACAAAAGTTTTGTACTTAATGGATCTAAACCAAATTTTAGACATATGCATATACATATGTCCAGAGGTTTTGCTCAAAACCCACTTCTGCCTATCAATTCCCACTTCCCCGTGGTGAACATAGGGTGCCTAGTACCTTAACTGGAGATTGGGTTCCAACCCCAGTGAAAAGTTGTTGGGACAGCAAACGAGAGAGGGGGAGAGGTGTTTCCATTTCTCCCTATCCAGACGGCAGAGGAAGAATTCACGCGATGTAATCAAAGGTGGCGTCTACAGGTCCAGTAAGGCTGAACTACTAGGTAAAAACCTTATATGACTTCTACGACTTATTCGGAGCCCAGGCCTATAAGGAGCAGTTTATCCGGCTAACCGCCCTTGGTGTTATACTAAGGATCTGGCCCTCCAGGTTGGGGGTTGTGCCATCAGGCTAGTTTCCTGACCACGTAAAAATCTCCTAGTTGCGAAGCACCAAAAAGGATCGGATACGGATGGATTTACGGTTGACAACCTACGCAAACGAATCTAGGACAACGAACTTCGGATATAAACGTGGAATGTTAGGTTCCTTAACAGACCAAGTGCAAGAGACACTAGAATACTATAAAGCAGACATCTCCGCCATCCAGGAAATACGATGAGATCAAAAAATCAAATGGGGTGGCGCAACAGTCCATTGTGAACCAGGGCCTAGTGACTTACAACTCTCAACCATTCCTGTGTGCGAGTACTGTTGTCAGGAATGGAAGGGACCTACAATTTAAGGCCGAATCCGAACGGCTAGTTTGAGAAAGCACTTTTTCATGACAAGAATTACTCTTGAAGGAATTGTCAATTCCTCGCAAGAGGCAGTACCCGCGAAAATTATTTTTTTAAATTATGGTGGCACAGGCAGGGATTGAACCCAAGACCTCTTGCATGACAGTCCAACGCACTAACCATCATGCTACGGGTACTACTAATACGATGAGATGGGCCGGGAAAAAAGAGGATGAAAAACTGCGATATTTACTATGGTGACTGCTACCGAGAAAACCAACAGCGCTTATTTGGATGCGGCTTTGTCAATGCAGCCAGACTTAAGCAACAAGTCTTGACCTATAGGTGGAGCTCCTCATGGACATCCGCATCAAGGCTGATTTCGGCAACATTGGCCTAATATTCGCGCCCTCCCACAGATGAGAAGAATGACAACACCAAAGATATGTTCTTCGAGCTCTTAGACAAAACATATGAGCATTGTCCTAGCTACGATATTCAAATTGTCCTGGGCGATATTAATGCCAAGCTAGGAAGGGAAGACATCTTTGGTGGAATAATCGGGGAAAAAAGCCTGCACGACAAGACTTCCGAGAACGGATTCAGGCACATTGATTTTGCTTCGGGGTGAAACGTAATTAAATGTTAGCCAGTACGCGTTTTCCACACCTCACCATCCACAAAGGAACTTGAAGTTCTCCAGATCAATCTACCGTCAACCAGACTGACCATATTGCGATCGACGGATCATTGATGTCCGAACTTTCTGAGGAGCTAACATCGACTCGGACCACAACCTCGGTGTAGTCAAGGTAGCACTTCGGGTTTTCAGACACAAGGCAAAACAGGGATATGCTGGGACAAGGTACAACGTCGAACGACTACAATCGCAGGAGATCGCCAAATCCTTCTTAGAACGAGTAACAAGTAACCTCTCGCGAAATTCTATGCCCCCAACAAAATGTATCGAAAGCCAGTGGCAACATTGCCAAAATGCAATTAGAGAAGCCGCATCTGATGTGCTGGGTTTCAAGCAGCCACCAACAACGAACCCATGGATTGATAAGGAATGTCGGAATGTTAAATCCAGCCAAACAACAGGCACGCAAAGCAGCGCTGCATAAAAGGACGAGAGCTATGAGCAGAAGAGGCGAGAAGTACACCGACTTCTCAGAAGGTAAAAGAGAGAGCATGAGAATCGTGTGGTCGAAGATGTTGAGAGGTTTAAAAGCAGAAATGAAGTTCGAAAGTTTTATGAATAAGTGAAACGAAATTCACAAGTACATAACTCTAGAAACGAAGGCTGCAAAGACGAAAGTGTTATGGAAGGACCTTTTTTGCAGACTGTATAACGGCGACGACGAACCGAATTCCGCTGTCAGGCAGGATTATCCATTCAATATAGACGACGAAAGCCAACAATCCCGTCCTCCCGACTTAGACGAAGTAAAAATTGCTATGGCTTGAATGCCGAGCTCTTTAAAGCAGTTGGAGGTTAGTTGGTAGAAACATGCACCAACTTATCTATAAGACATGGTCGGAAGAAAGCATGCCTGATGAATGGAACCCCGGTATTCTTTGCCCGATCCTGAAGAATGGAGACCTTGTAAACTGCACCTATATAGAGAAATCAGTCTACTTTATATCGCTTACTTAATAAGTACTCGGTCTAAGCTCCCAAACAATTAGAGTATCTTTTTTTCTGATTTAAAATATGCTAATAGGTAAATTTTGAACTTGTACCTATCCATGTAACACAAAAAATAGATACTTTTTATGACCTTCTTCGAATAACCGTCATAAAACTTGTATTTATCAACTTAATTAAAACATTATTCTTTCAATATAATTAAACTTGACCCTATTCATGTGACACGAAGTGTATATCACCTATCACGTTAACATTATGCAATGTTTATGTTACCTTAGGCGATGTATGAATTTATTTTTCTTATCTCACTGTGATTTAGCTTGTATCTATAAAACGTTAGTTCATCCAATGCTTGAGTATAACTTCCATCCCTTTGTAACCGTAACATTACTATTCTCACCATTTTTTACGGATCTAGAGTGAAATAGCCCGTTGCATTTCTTTCATTAGCAATTCAAACCATAATCTCAGTGCTTCCAGATATGCTCATCAGTACACCTTCGAGACAAACTACCACACTCTGTCTTTCCCTGTCATTACTACATTTAAGAAATTCAAAACACTCTCCTTTAAAATCATCTCGTATTTTGTTCAGTTTTTCTTATAATATTTTCGTTGAGTTTTTGTTAACTTTAAGGTTATAAAAGATATGAAACCTCGCAAAGGCTAATAGTGATATCGAACCACAAATCATCAAATAAGACCTAACAAAACATTCCCAAAAAGCTTGCATTGACAATCTAAGGTTCAAAATGTATTCATGTCTCTATCAAAGAGTTTTTAAAAATTCATGAAGCTATAACCATAAGAATATTTTGTATATACAAAAGTATCAGGAATAATAAAATAATTCAACTTGTCTTGAAGTATTTAATTAATCGAAATAGTTCTTTTTTTTTTCTTGGATATTTTGAACATCATAAATTTAAATTCTAATTTACCTCCCACTTAAACATATTCTCACAATCTTAAACAATTTTCCAACATTTTTCTTGGAATATCCAAGCACCAGAAACAAAAAAATTCGTAAAATAAACACTTTCACCCTAATTTACTTCAAGTCATTTAACCTTTAGCCCTTAAAAAATAAATGCATTATTTTTGTCGCACACTCTTTTCTAGATTTCTTTTGCCATCCTCGTCAATGACAAGTCATACGATTTTTGTTTGTTTTCATAAAGAAATTCAGATACAATCATTTCGTTACCAGTTCCTGAGTATACGTTCTTGATGACGATGATTTTCCGTATATCCAGCGATTCACTTTATACATTTTCCAATATCAATTTCCTCAATTAACCTCCATGGTAAATTATACAAATCTCAAAGCCCTGTGATGTGACGTGCAGCTAGATTATACGCTACGCTTCTTGCGTCAATCCTCTTGAGATGCTGTTATTTTCAGACATAAAAGGCGCTCCCAATATAATATCAAAAATATGTTCATAGTTATTTCTCCATATTTAGTGTGGAAACTTTTAAAATTCACTTAGACGCAGACAAGCCTCATGAGGAGAAGAAAACCTATAATTTTTTTAAATTTTCTGTGTCAAGGCGGTGCGGCACAGCGCGCCGCGGTCCGACCAACAAGACGCGTATAATATTTTTGTCTTTCGGTTCAATGAACTTCAAACTAAACAAAAAAAAATAGTCAACTTTCATCTTTTTCGGTATATCTCTGGCAGTGCCGAATTAAGGAAAAACCATTTTCTATTGTATCTTTTCGTTTCTTCGAAGTCGTGTCGGAGCTAACAAAGTATCGCACCAGTTACACAGCACGACACAAATTTGGTTATGGTCATTATATTTTTATGATTTTATGGCACCCTTTCACTTTTAAAAAAAGGATATTTAGAGCAAGGAATCATAATGAGTTCGACCTACCTTTTTTTCTGTATAAATAAGAGCATTTATTTATAAATTTTTTGAAGGACAAAAGTTGCAGGAACATTTGTTTTTTTTTTTGTTCGCACTAAAAATGAAGGCTTACAAAAAGTGTTCCAATAAAAAGTGTAACTCTTTAACCTTCAATAGAAATAAATTGTTTTAGAACTTCTACTGTCAAATAAGTTTGGCATTGGAACAATTTTGATTTTTGTATAGGTACTTTTACTTTGTAGCTGAAGGTCGCCATTAAAAGAATCAATAAAGAATATTCATTAATGTTTCTTTTTTATTGATTTCGACAGTTCAAGGATGGTTGATGAGGAGATAAACTGAAACAACGGTTTTTCTTCCGCCATTGCAATTAGATATGGCGTCAATTGATGAGAGAATGAGAATAGACAAAAAATGAATTGCACCCTTGTTATAATGGGAGAGAAAGAGAAAGTACACTGAAGATAGAAAACTTCCATCATTATTTTGGAGATATAATGTTTAACATCCAACATTTTGCTTTAGTGATTTAAAATCTCCCATATACCATTAAATATCCACCATAAGAATGAGAGGCATCTGCAAAACAAAGCCACAATAGGTCAAACCATTAGGTCTTTCAAAGGTGAAAGAACATAACCTATGCAGGGTAGTTGTTCAGAAAGGATATAATTAAATTGAGTGATGCAACATCAGCGGAAAATTTCAAAATTGACAAGTATTTGATGTGTATAGAAGCTCAGTTTATGGGCCTTTATTGTTAACACACAAAAGTAAAAATGTATGTCTTTCAGCAAAGGTGGGGGTCGAAATGCTTCGAACGAAAAGAGAAGTATAACGATCAGCCTATTGACTGTGTCAGTGAATACAAATACCGGAGTTCAGAATGCTTTATAAACGGAAACATTTGGTTAGGAAGGTGGTTTTAAAGCTATCCAAGATAATAAAAGCTTTAACAGAGACTCGTCAAGTCTAGCGGAAACTTGTAATCTCAATTCCACTTTAAACACTGACAAAATATCGAATTGTAAAGCCATTCTGTACGAAGTAATATCGAAAGCGGACGAGAGGTATAGAGCTGAATATGTGGAGGAAGTAGTACAATTTTAAGGCCGATGTTGATTTTGAATAAAACACAAATAATTTTAAAATAATTGTTATTTCCATTTATTGTGAATTATGATAATATTTTTATAGTTTAATTATGTATGGAATAAAACATTTTCAAAATAGCCACTAAATACTCAGCTGCACACCTAAATGTGGTGGTCCGCATTTTTGATGGATTTGAGACATAATTGACGTTCTATGATTTCAATGTTCCGAATTAGTTGTTCTTGAATAATTGCTGGTATATCGACGCATACTTTTCTTTCAAATAACTCCAAAGAAAAATAAATTCTTACCGTCATAGAATTTGTCGTGTAAAAGAGACATTATTTTGTTATCGTTATCTTCAATTCGGGCCATAAGAAGTTGGTTATCATCTCACGATAACGAAAAACATTCATGGTACCTGCCTTCATTTTGGAAAAAATAGGGATCGATGATGCCGCTAGCCCGTAAACTGCATCCAACGGTCACTCTTTTTGGGAACTTTATTTTTTTACAGGAACTTTTGGATTGAACTGCAAGTTGACTATTTTCTGAATTTGAGCAATGGCGTGTGTTATATTCACCCACCTTTAGGGCATCGGTCGATTGTTTTTTGTTTGCAGAAACCTGCAACTTCAAGGAACCCCGCAGTAAAAAGTCTGGTCAATTCACATCACATTCAAATTGTTCATGCGAACTGTCAATCGTGGTGTTTGCTGTGTGGCACGTAGTGCCGTTCATATGGTTCAATTTGCGCAATAAAAAAATTAGTTACATACCATCGTTATGTAGCGCTCGCTGTTGACGGTGATCGCCTCACTAACGTCGATTTCAAAAAAAGTACGCACCAATTACGCCGCCGGCTGAAAACCCTACCCAAATGGTTACTTTTTGAGGATGCATTATCATGCTGCCTTATCGGTAGATGGTTTGTAGGGCCAAATTAAGAGCGCTTACATGAAAGTTGGAACTGAAACTATACCCAGACAGACAAGAGCTAGACATTCCTGGATATCCCAAGACACTTGAGAAGAAAATCAACTGGACTTGATGGTATTCTCGCAGAATTCCTTCAAGCAGACCTTGAGGCAGCTTCCCATATTTTACTTAAACTCGTGCAGGCTGTTTGGGGGAGTGAAACCTTCCCAAGGGACTGGAAGGATGGAGTTATTGTAAAGTAACTAAACAAAGGAAATCTCGAAAACTGCAATAACTGGCGCAGTTTCACAGTTTTGTACGTTTTTCCGAAGTAAATGGCAACTATTATTCTCGAGAGGATTAAGTCCAGGATCGAGTTTACCCTCAATAGGCACCAAGCGGGGTTTCATCTGAATACCAATTACCGCTGTACCTAATGTTTGTAGATTTTGAGAAGGCGTTTGATCAGGTCAATCGTGAATGCATCTATAGATCGCTTATTGCACGAGAAATCCCTGAGAAAATTGTCGCTGTAATTAAAGAATCGTACAACAACGGAAGGTGCTTTGTGTTGCACAATGGACAGCTTTCCGACTTCTACGATGTGCGTCAAGGAGTGAGACAAGTAGTTGTCTTGTCACCAATTCTGCTGGTGATTGACGATGTGATGAATGCCACGGTAGGTACAAATGAAAGACAAGCTATCCAATTGAGTCTGTTTAACGAGCTTAGCCACATAGGTTATCCTGATAATATATGTCTCATGGCAAACAACACGGCAGGCTTAAATCAGATGTGTCATTCACTTCAATTGAATGGAGAGGTGGCTGGATTAAGTACTAACACAAGTAAGGCCAAAGTAATGGCCACGGGGTTTAAGCATACAAGTTATTCTAATTCAGGTGACCATAGTGGAGGTCTGGATGTTAACAGTAGAATAAACGTAGCCCGTAGAGCATTTGGAATCCTTTCGCCTGTGAGGAAAACAATCCGTCCAATGGAATCCCCAGGGTAATAGACACGTTGGAAGACCAAAGACAACTTGGAGGTCATCAGTTTTGAAGGAGGCTTGGTCTCAAGGTATTCAATCGTGGCCACAGCTGAGGTCATCAGTTGCGGTTAATCGGGATTGGTGGAAGGATATTGTTGTTGCCCTATGCTCCAGGAGTAGTAAAATTGCTGCTGTACTTGCAGCCGGACGACAAATGTTATCACCTGGTGAACCTCGCATTCGTTGGTGTTGTCCCATATATGGCAATTTTGCTTGTTGTCACCTAAGATGATTTTTCGGCCAAGATTGTCTTTGGTCATGAACTTTGGGCTCCTGGGTCAGTTGGATCTTATTCGGTTGTAGGCCCAAGTCTTGTGCATGACGAGGAATAAAGTGCCTCGGGTTCTGCTGTACACTTTCTTGAATGTATGAGTGATGGCTGATTGTTTACTCAACCGGTCGTCTCAAATTTGATCACCAAATGTTGAAGAGTCGACTGTGAAGGACCACCATGTCTACCGTAAAATGGACGCAATGCGCTCAACATATGCGTTAACGATAAAGTTTTATTGTTTGAACGTGCTGTTCAATCGTGTAACTTGCCATGAAGACAACTGAATAATACACAGAAGATTTGACAGATGTCACCAAAACAAAATGGCAGCGACGGGGCTACAAAGTCTAAGCGCGCCAATTAAAAAAAAACTTTAATATCAACTTCTGAAAGGAAGATTTTGTCAACGCTTCCATTTGTAAATTGAAACATTGACATTTCTGGACATTTCGTGTGCCTATCCCTGTATTCGTAAGTATGTGTACTACGTACGTTCGAATACATAACACTTAAGAAAATATTAAGTGCCTCAATAAAGTTTGATGTTACTCATTGTTACTTTAAAACAAATCGGTTTTATATTTAAAAAATTAAGAGTAAAGTTTTCTCTATATCAAAGAACCAAATAAAACAAATGTTTACCTTAAAAATTTTACTTACAAAAAATAACATAACCTCCAAAGTTTATTACATCCAATGAAATATAAAGTTTTGGATATCTAGTACACTTTTTTGAAAAATCGAATTACAGACCTTTATACAAAAAAATAAAAACCTAAGGAAACAAATACTGATAACTTAAGCATCTTGAGAATAAATTACAAAATCAAGAGTTTCACTAATGCCGAATGGGAAGTGTAATTATCAACTTCAATATTCGTTGTTTGAGTAAACGAATTATATATTTTTTCATTTTTAAGAATGAATTAATTTGGACTTGTAACAAAGGAACAAAGGACTTTGCATAATGAAACCTCTAAATGCAAAACCTTCATAGTATGAAACTAAAAACTAACACAGAAACTATTTCTAAGAACCTAAAAATTTACCTTAAAAATTTAACGCATTTTTGTTTTTTAAGAGCCTCAATTTGACACAAGTTGAAAAAAAAAATTACAAACAATACCCACTTTTTTCTCTATTTTAAGTTAAAAAAAAACTTTGTTTCAAATCTCGAGTTGAAGTGTGAAATGCAATAAAAATTTTACTTTCTGTCATCAACTTAAAATTCAAACATTAATTCAACACTTTTATAGGATGAGCCGTGTTAAGAAGTTTTTGATACGTAAAATGATATCTTTTTTCTCGCTTGCAGTAGATCGACTAGTAAAAGATTAAACGTAGATGAAACCTAAAACCTCAATTTTTATGATGCGTTTAAACAATAAATGTGTGCAGCTCTGTCTTATTAAGAAATTTTATTTAAAGTCTTAATTGTTACGATTTTTTTCAAAAAATATACTTAATTTTGTATTTAGTTCCTCAGTATATACAAATAATGTAGTATTCTAAAATATTCCTAATGCAAAGGTATAAAGGCACATATTATGTACCAATATCGTTAAAAATAGCGATAGGTTTTGTTGATTGTTCTCATTTAAGCACAAAAGAGTATTACGAATATATTACCATATATCCACCTTTGCTAAAATAATTGGATATGGCAGGCGTATAGCTAGGTAACTAAAGTAGGTATAGGCAGATCAGTTTATTATGGAGCCAAAGAGGGATTTGTATATAACCTCTCCTACCCACCATATACCACATCACATCACCACCGTACGAATAACGTAGGTTCGTAACCTTATATCTTTTATCAAGGCATAGAACAATTTCAATTTCGTAAATAGTATAGCTGTGGTAAAACTAAAACCCACAGAAAGATGTTTTTCTAAGCAAGAAACTCCATTTGACTTGGTTGGTAATCCTCCTTATAGGGCCATTAGTCTTATATTTGGGTGAAATTCCATTACATCAGGGACTGTGTGTTGTGTTGTGATGTGATGTGACTGTGGTATTAATCTTAAGATATATTTCGTATATATGTATCTATATGTATATTGTTGATGGAAATTGGGAAATTCTGATGATATTTGTTTTGTTTAGATGTAGGTATATATGCATAGGCTATTATGCTGTATTATGTGTGCTTCCGAATAAGAGGACTTATAAATACCTAAACTATTTTTGTGTAGGAAATAATAATATATCACAAAAAAATACTCAACGTCTTAAGAATTTAATTGGAAAGTTTTTCGGAGTAATTGGGTTGGATGAAATTAGTATTGTATTTTGTTTCCACCAGAAAAACATGTATAGTTTGGTTTATGATGAAAAAGTTGACTCAGTCGCAGGATTTTGTATCTTCTGCTCAGAAGAACTTAAAATTAGATACTTAAAAATTTTCTGCGAGTCTGAATTTTCTAACAATGGAATATTTAAGTAAAAAACTAAATTCAAATTATTATATTACAACACAAAAAGTATACAATGAAGATAAACAGTATAATTTAAAAATCGCTATTTGAAAGCAAAATAAATCCAAAGTAAAGTTTACCACCAAAAGTTCCGCATCTTTAAACATGAGATTGATATAGGTCACTTTTCGCAGATGCCCGTTAGTTTATGGAAAGCAAGTTCTTACTTTTGGCTTATTTTTATGAAGGATGGGTTCAGACTTGCAGCTATAAGATAGATTTTTAAAAAGTTTTTATAATTGCAGAAAATATTTAAACTTAAACTCTATATTTCTTGCCAATCTTTTGAAATTTCTCTTCAATAAGTTTGCCATTTCATGATGGAAAAAAACACGAGCCTTAACGAGTTGAAATTATTACCACCGAAATTCGGAGTAAGTGGCCTTAACGTTAAAAAAATTAAATTCACTGAGAATAATTGCTTACACCATCAACACCTGGCAGTGAATCTTAATTTAATGGCAAGTTTTTACACTTGCTGCCCACGTATTGTTTTATCGCTTAGTTTTTGAAAATAACCAAAAGGATTTACCGCAAAGATTTACTCTCTCTTATTTGGCGAAATGTTCGAATGAGTTTTAATTCCACGTCAGTTTAATTTTTAAACATATATTAAATACCGATGACATTAGTCAATCGATTTGTATATTTACGGATACTTATTGGGTTTGTATGATTTTTATCAGTAAGTCAACCTCTGCCCAGAGGAAGGACGACAGTCCTGTGCTTACACCATCTTTTTCAAGATTTAATCTTAAGAAGGAAGTAAACCGTAGCTTCTTGCGTTCGCTTACAAGTTGAGAATTTTCTCATTGCAGTTCTAAACTGTGCCTTTTCAATAATTATGAATTGATCAATTTCATTCATCATCGAGCTGCACCGATTTCTCTTACTTATACTCTACGGGAGCCCCCACGTGAAGGTGCAAGAAAGCACTTCTTCCTTCCAGATTGTAGACAAGCAAATAGAATCCCTACATCTACACGAAAGTCAGTTTGACTCCCAATTCACAGGCATAGTACAAAACGTTCCCTTGTCAGTGAGACAAAGAAGTGCCCGTAGCATGGAGATTATTCCTGCCGCTAAGGTTTCAGTTGCAGAAAGCCCACCCAAACGTGCCTATCACACGTGGTTCTTAAGCGTTGGGCATCTCTGTGATGTCGTTGTAGCGAATTTAGAGAATATATCTTGGCTCACATCCTTACAAGATTAAATTAACGCAAGAACTGAATCCGCTTGACTACCAGAAGCGTGGTATGTTCTCGAAATGAGCTGAGCAATATACCGGATTTTAATCGAAAAATTATCTTCAGCGATGAGGTCTATTTCTGACTGAATGGCTTCGTCAAGAAGCAAAATATGCAGTATTGGTCAGGTAGCAATCCACACGTACTCCATGAGCCATCATTGCACCACGAACAAATTATGGTTTGCTGTGGTTTATGGGCCGTCGGCGTCATGGGCCGTACTTCTTCCGTGATGATCAAGACCGGTACGTTAAAGTGAAGAGGCATCGCTACCGTTCAATGATTACCTAATATTTTTATCCCCAATTGGATGATATGGCTTACAGGACATCCAACAAGATGGCGCCACAAGGCACACAGCGAATATCACAATCAATTTATTGGAAACCAAGTTTGGATATATCTCACGAAATAGTCAAGTCGCTTGGTCGCCTCGGTCGTGCGATCTGACGCCGTTACACTATTTCAAATAGAGCTACTTTAGATTTATGCCAACAAGCCAGCGATGATTGATCAACTTCGTATGAATATCGAACGTGAATTTGCAGCAGTATCGGCCAATTTATGTTATAAAACCTTCGAAAATTGGGTTCAGCTTCTGGACTTCTGCAAGTGTGCCCATAGTGGCCACTTAAGAGATATAGATGTTTATAAATAATAACACCAAACGTACTTTCACAAGAATAAATAATTTCATTGATATCCAAACCGGTTTTTGTTTCATTTAAAAAAAAACTTTTGTAGAACTCTTATTGAAAAACCCGATAGAATCAACTTTTATTTGGTAGGCACCAAAAAGACTATAGGGCTTTTAGTTTTAGTTTATACCTATTCAATTAATGCAAACTTGCACTTATACTGCCAATCACTAGGATGAGGCCACATATTTTTCAACCGATTTTCGGTCCGATACCTGTTGGAATTTGTTTAACCCGGAAAATTTTACTACATGAGAGTAGGTACATATTTTCTTAAAACAAAGTGATACAATTATAGGGTTAATTAGAAAAGACCGTTGGAATTTCCCTACATTAATGAATGAGCTACCTAAAAAGGATATAAAAAAGTGAGTCACTAGGATGAGGCCATTGCGAATATTTCGTTTTAGAAGTTCAGATCAGCAATTTTTTTCAAAATTTGGGTTACAATATTTAAGAACGTTTTACAAATAACTATTTTTATTAAATTTCAACTACAAATGGGTTCCGGAAAGACGTTGACAGTAGCAGAAAGAGGACAAATCGATGCTTTCAAGGAAATGGGATTCTCAAGACGAGAAATAGCAAGGAAGCTGAACAGAAGTAAGACAGTTGTAAACAACTATCTTGCTGATCCTCGAAACTATGGAAAAAACCAAAAAGGACGCACAGCCCAAGCAACAACATCCCGAGAAAAGCGGTTAATTTTACGTATTGCTTCAAATTCTACTCAATCAGCTACTAAAATAAGGTCCAAAAGCGGAGTATCAGCCAGTATTTCGACAGTCCGAAGGATAATAAGAAAAGATGGTACTATCTAGAGAAGAAAACTCAAAAAGAAACCTGTTCTAAAGCAAGTACACAAGGAGCTGCGAATAAACTTTGCAACAGAACATGTCTCTTGTAGCAGTCAATGGAAACGCGTCGTCTTTTCGGATGAAAAAAAGTTTAGCCTTGACGGCCCCGATGGTTACAACTTTTATTTACATGATTTAAGAAAAGAGGAACTAATTTTGGGAAGACATCACAGCCGTACATCAGGTGTTATGGTGTGGGGAGCTATCACCGAATTGGAGTTTCTTTTTCTAACAATGAACGGAAACAGCTACAAATACTTGTTGAAACGCACATTTCCGAAGATGAAAAATATTTTTGGACCTCTGCCTTAGATTTTCCAACAAGACAATGCTTCCATCCACACTTCCAGGGTTGTCAAAAGCTGGATTTTATCAGAAAACGTAGAGCTTTTGCCATGGCCACCCTACTCACCGGACTTGAACATAATCGAAAACGTATGGGCATGGCTATCTCGAAAAGTTTATGAAGGCGGTAGACAATTTGAAGACAAGGACTCCTTAATTGAAGCTATCCGTGATGCCTGGGACGAGATTTCACTTGACTATTTAAAAAAAACTTTATGATTCCATTCCAAACCGTCTAATAGAGGTCATATCGAAAAATGGGGGGCATACTTATTATTAATTGAGAAAAACTTAATAAATAAATGTTTGAAAACCAAAAACTGTAAACATTTCTTTCATTTTTTTGATATTTTATAAGATTTTTCATGTAGCCTCATCCAAGTGACGCACTTTTTCATACTGTTTTTAAGTAGCTCTTTAATTAATGTTGGGAAATTCCAACGGTTTTTCTATTTAACCCCTTAATTTTATTACCTTTTTTAAAGAAAATATCTACCTACTCAAATGTAGTATATTTTTATTGGTACGAAATTTCCAGCAGGTATAAAGAACGAAAATCGGTTGAAAAATATGTGGCCTCATCCTAGTGATTGGCAGTGTATATATCTTTTTAAAATAGGGTAACTTTTAATATTGAACATTAAGGTTCAAAAACAGAGAAGACTTTTAAAAGACATACCTAAGAGGCTCTATTATCTCCAACAGTTTGTTTGCTCTTACTTTCGTAAAAAGTGTAATAAATGAACGTATTTTTACGGGTATATAGTATGGTTTAGACCAAAACGTGTGGAGAACACCGTATTTTTTGCCAATAATATGTTTGATGTGATTTTTCCAAGTAAGAGTTCGGTTCAAAACTTCACCAAAGTTCTTTGCGGTTTCAACGGACTCTATACGACAAGAATTTAAAATGATAAGGAGAAGTATGAAAGCTCTAGCTTATTCCTGTTCGGTTCATTGGGAAGTTTATTGACACAAATTGAAAATAGCAGGGGACCGAGAATAGATCGCTGTAGTACTCCACTTCTCTTTAATACAAATTTGGTAAGAGCTTTATTGAGTTCAATAGCTTGTAGCCAATTGGTTTAGTATGAGTATATTAGGCAAACTGCACTAGAAGAACAGTAAAACGAGTTTATCAGTTTTTCAAAAATTAAAGAAAGACCTTTGAAAAGTCCAAAAGAACTAAAAATGTTTTATACTGAAGATCGATGGCCTTTCGACACTTATTAATGTTGTAATACAACTGTTTTTCCAACGAAAGCAGGACTGCTTTTAAGTTAATAGATGTTCATGGTTAAGAAATCGCTTGGATTATTTTTTTAAAAAACTTTAAGAGAAAAGGTAGAATAGATGTAGGCCTATAGCTTCTGTTATTGATTGCATTATTTTTATTATTTGTAAAGTTATTGAGGTTGTAAGGATCTTTGTCTGACTCTGAGTTAATTAAATAGGACAAACAGAAGCACAAAAATTTCATTTTGGTTTCAACAATTACGTAAAAGTGTTGTGGGTCTAAATAAATCATTTGAATTTTCAATTCAATCAGTTTTTTCTTCGGTTTTAGTTTGAGAGTCTTAAAAAACTCTTTTATTTGAAACGGAGAAAAAAAACTTAAACTTAATGCCCAAACTTAGTGTTTGCATATCAAGTAGGGCAAATATTGCCTGGATATGGGCTCAGTCCTTTTTTTAAATTGCATATATTTTCTTGAATTCATTTAAAATGTATCCATTTGGAACACTCCCTACGCTCTACGCTACGCACCATATCGCTCGGGGCAATCCCCCTAATAATTTCGATAAAAGAACCAACGCAATTCAATCCATTTCCTTTTAACTTATATGTGTGGATGGATGGTACACCCATCCATCATCGCCGAATATATGTATGTATATACATTCCCCGGGAAAATGCCTTTTCCCTCCGTTTTCATTGAACACAAAAATAAACTAATACAAAATTCAGCAAGAAAAAGGCAAAAATAAAAATGAAAAAAGAGCACAAATAACGAGAAACACATTCGCATGTATAAGAAAACTGAATAAAAAAGAATAACGAAACGAAAAGGATATTTTGAAATAATGAGCCTTATTTTGTATTCCAATCACATGAAGAAATCTCTTTTTTCCACATATACTCTCGGTAAACTCCTACTATTTCCATTGCCATATCGAAAACAAAATGTGAAGACGGGGGCTCTCAAACGGAGCAAAACGTTAAATGCCATCGCACATAAAATAGCTTTCACAACAAAATAGAACTTCTGCTTTTCGTCATATCGTCTATCAGCAGCGCCTGGTGCGGTACCGGAAGAGGGTCGAGCCGAACCCAAGCTCAGTATCAGTATATGAGTGTATCCCTCCCATATTACCCTCCCTGACACAGATGGATCTGGATTATAAAAGCAAAACAGGAAAAAAGGAAATCTAAATGGGATCAATGTCGTCTTACATATCAAATAGGTAAGAAGGTAGGAGCTCCATATTATTCCTTCTACTTCTCCATCGACAAAGGAATATGAAACAACATCATTTCAAATAAACGTAGGTACATAGGTATACTCAATCCAAATCCTAAAGTGCACTTTATTCTAAAACACAAAATGAAATGGATCTGACGACGAGGACGAGACCGACGACGACAACGACTACGGTAGGTTGGGCAGATCTTCGTCATCGACAATGTTGACGTCGTCATTCGTCGTCCTCACCCTACTCCTTGTATTTTTACATTTGTTATTTTCTTCAAAAGAAAAACTCAGCTTTAGTAGTCGGAATGAGGACAAAGCAATTTAGGTATACAAAAACTTTTCTTCCAAAAAATGTCTGCGATTCTTTGAAGCAAGCAACTAAAGATATACATACATATATAAAGTCCTTGGATGGTCTTTATATATACATTTTTTCTTCTGCTGCTATTGCTCCTCTGGCGTGTATATCGTAAAAATGCTGAAAAGTAGAAAAATGTAATTTATGAAAAGTAAAAGACAAGCTCACAAAAAACCAACTTGGGAAAAACAACTTTCTTTAGATGAAAACTGTGTTTTTACCAGTTTTCGTGTTTTTTTTCGTTCTGTTTTTGAAAATATGTATCTCCTCTACATATAACGGTAAAAAAACATAACCACCATGAGACTATACCAAACTAGATAAAAACTTTTTAAAATAATGAAAGAACAAACACTCATCCTTCTTGCTTTTTCGTTTTGAATGAAGATATATATCGCACAGAATAGTCCTATCCAACAACTTTTCAGGAATTTCTATAGAAAAAGGACATTATACAGCACCTCCATATCTCTATAAGCATAGACATTGTTGTTTACACATAGATATAAATATATATAGACATAGGATAATCTTAACTCTGAGCAAAAGTTTGGAATATCTTATTTTTGTAAGAAAATAAATTGAATTAATTTAAGGATAAAAGCTATAGTAGGATGAGAATAAATATAGGGATGGCGCAGTAGCTAACTTCTATTATAGATATATACAATGAAGAGCTTCCTAGAAAAGAAAACTTTAAGAGCATTAATAGAAGAAGAACAACAAACAACAACAACGAAAAAGAAATTGCAAAATTGTGTTCTTTACTTTATATTGGCATTTTGGGTAAGGGTAATATTTTCGAGAGAGTGGGGAGTCAGATATCTTACAAACATTGTAGGTATAGTCCCCAAACTCATTTCGAATGGTATGTTATTTGGCATGCAGGGCTACCTCTAAGCAGGATTGGAGCCTTTAAATATGTTTGTTACGTGCAATTCTACTGATACAAAAGAAATATTTATCCTTTTATAGAAAATATATGGTAACTTAGCTAAGTCCGTGATGTTTGAAATTTTTGATTTTCTCTTGATCGCTATATTTTTCAATAAATTTGTTGTAATATTACCAAATGTGACCGATCCTGAGGTAGTACCTCAGGCATAATGATTAGTGTGTTCGACTAACATGCCTGAGGTCTTGGGTTAAACCCCTATCTGAGCCATCTTAAGTTTTTTCACGGGTATTGCCTCTTACGAGGAATTGACAAATCCTCCCAGAGTAATTCTTGTCATGAAAAGTGCTTTCTGAAATAAACCGTTCGGATTGGGCTATAAACTGTAGAACCCCACCATTACTGACAACAGTACTAACAGATCTTTTTGAAATATAGTCTCTGAATTAAATTCTTAGCGTGGATCCTTGTCATTCTTTTTTTGCTTAAAATTACTCCGTTGGAAAAATCAAATAGCAAAAAACTGTGTTCTACAAAACTATAAACTATGTTTTATAAAGAATACAAATGCTTTTAATAAATTAAATTTTAAAATCTGTCCATGAGTCTAAAGGTTTATAAAAAAAGGTGAATAATTACAACGCCAAGTCTGATATATCAAACTAAAAATAAAAGATGTCCCGTCTTAAATAATTTTAAATTTGAAAATTCCCGAGTTTTTGTCTTCACGTTATTAATATAATCGGTCCGATTTCTGAAATTGAAAATTTAGAAATTTCTCGATGATTCAAAATGCCTAAAATCTTAAATCATGATTTTTGAAGAAATACCTAGTCTAAGTGTGGGTTTGTACGTTATATACGTTCATATGTTTCCTTTCAAATAGGGACATGACAATTTTGAATTTAATTTGTGAACACATCCTTTAACTACACCGATTTGTCATTGTTAATATATTCAGTAATTTCAAAATTTTTTCATCATGAACAGGGAGGAACAACATTTCAAAATTATAAAAATGTTCTTCTGGAACTTTAAGAGCTTTTAGTTCAATTTACGGTCGTGAATTTTGCTCTAGTTGAGAAGCAATATTAAGTTTAGTGCGCAAATTTGAGTCAACAAAATCGTTGTGTGATGTTGTCTTGTCAGCAAAACAACGGGTTGGTCAAAAATATCACTGCCGTTCAGGCGTCCATAGAAAACGATGCAAATCAGTCAAATCCACCTATCCACCTAAATTCAACCGTAACATTCGCAGAAATATTCCGAAAATGTTCACCAGTTTCCCCTTAAGCCCGACTTCGTACTGCGTGAATGTGAATTAGGTTTGACGATAAGCAAAATATGCGATATTGTTCGTGCTGAAAATCCACATTTGTTTCATGAATCGTCAATTTATCCACAAAAAACAACAGTTTTGTTCGCTTTTTATGCCCGCCGAGTTATTAGGCCAATTTTTTTCGCCAACGACAACGATCTTCACATAACTTCGAATGGCCAACAATATCGCTCCATGGTTAAGAATTATTTTTGCCGAATTGGAAGATATGGTCTTGCACTATTTGTGCAATCTCAAAAAATGGGCAACCTATTTGGCCATCTCGTTCGTGCGATTGAAAGCATGTAGACCATTTTCTTTGTGGATTCTTGAAAACATTGCTTTATCTCAACAAGCCAACGAAGTTGAGAGAATTCAGAGCCAACATTGAACGTGTGGCTGGGTTATCGAAAGTTCTGTTCAAAGCATCTACCGCTTTAAGTGTATCCATAATGGCCACATGAACGATGTCCATTTATAAATGTGTTGATTGTGCTTCAAGCCGATAATAAAGTTGTTGAAATATCTCAAACGGTTTGCGTTTTATATTTAATAAGAAGTCGTCAGTCTGGGATGCGACCCACACTGATAACTTCCAATCCCGTCTTTAGATTTGTCTTGGTTAAAAGGTTTCTACGTTTTCGTCTTTTGTTAAAAAAGATATCAGTTAAATTATTCTAAAAATTTTAAAATAACCAACAATATTTTGCAAATGATAAAATGGTTTTTTTACCAATTTTAGTTTCATTTGCGTACTATTTTTTAAAGATTATTATTTTGTATGACAATATTTTCTGTGAGATTAAACAAGGTTAAAGCCAATATCTTTCATTTCTGAAAAGATATTTGAGTCGAAAATCAATTTTTATAACATTCTCAAGATGTTACTGAATGTTGACAACAATATTTTTGTACGTTTTACCAACTTTGAGTAATGTTTTTTTAAGTTTTTATTTTTATTTAAAAAAAACTATGAATTTGATTTTTTTCTAATTTTACCAGATGTTAAAAACGTTATTTTGCGTTGCACAAAATTGTTTTGAAGATAAAATCATTTTTGTTAGTAACATTTTAGAGGTGACAAATATTTAAAGTGCGTTTTTTAGTATTCCATAGTACAGTGAGAGTTTGGCAACAAAACGATCCGCAGTAGCCAAATTATTGTATTTAAAAATTGGTACAACTAAAAGCAGAATAATATTAAATAAAAAAACACACAAATAGAAGAAAGTTTTGTGAAAATCAAAAGTTAAAATTAACTGAGCAAAAAAAACTAACTTTAACTATAAAAATGGACATTTTCTAGAAGAAATGTTAAGAAAACATCTGGAAACTGAGATTCTATAAAAAAAAGTTAATTTAACAATGGCTTCAAGGGGGGTTTGTTCGTAGACTACTACATTAACAGTTGATGTTGAAGCGAGCTTGAAGCTATACTCAATTCTATATTTACATGAATCGAGTTGAAATGAGCTTGGTTCTACTCGATTCCGGGCGGGGATCGGAAGAACCTGTATAAGTTTTACAAAATAGGCATTATGGTACGTTTATTTGTATGTTTGTGTACAAAAAATGAAGCTTTTTTTAATCAAAGAAACACAAATTGCGCATAGAGTAGATAGCGTATTCTTATATGTTTCTGAACAGTTCTTCATTGTTTAACACGAATCAAACTATCTCACTTGAACTTCATAAGAAAAATCGAAACACCATTTGCGTTTTAGAAAATGCTTTCAAACTGAATCATCATTAATCAACCACCAAAAATGTTACTTCAATCTAAACTGAGATAAACCTTTTGTGGAAACATACAAAACTTAATTATCTTTTCTATTCTTGCAAAATAAGCCCAGTTAGTCCATTTTCATTAACAAATCTAAATAATATCAACAGTAATAGATTGATTTTTTCCCCAATGGAAAACACATAATTCCAAATGTACAACTACTCAACGAACACAGCCATCGAGATACAAATGCATATCCATCATACCAACATTTGAGAACTAAATCACATCAGATACATTCGAGACTCGTATAAATGTCAAAACACCGTCCCTTGTACATTCTACTCTAACTTGTATCGCTAGTATTCACACTATGGATATTGTTTATGTTTTTCGCATAAAATCCTGCTACACTATGGATAGATTTTTCAATAAAACACGGATAATATAATAAAAAATTAATTTCAAGTCTCTGGCGTTGCTGGTTCGTGGGATATTTAGGTTAACCAACATTTTCACCTTTTTCTTAAATTGTGAGTGCTCTCTGAATCTTTCTGTATTATTATCTGTATAACAAAATTTATTTGAAGTCGATATCTCTACTGGTTCTCGAGCTACCAACAACGAAAAAAACATCGCGAACGTACGTACAAACGCACGCACAGACATCTCTCCCTAAAAATCTTTTATTTTGACTCTAGGGACATTGAAACTTCGATAAACGTCAAAATTTTCTATTCGACAAATCGGACCGATTACAAATATGTACTTCTAATGGGGAGTTAAAAAACTTACACTAATAAAACAATCCACTTGCTTTTAAACTATTATCTTAAGTTTTTCTTTTCATCCGATTGAAAAGATCGTATACAAGCTTTACACTTCCCTATTATATTTTTGTCAAATCCGATCCTGTATTTATTTTCATTTAATAGATCGGTACATTCCACGACCTATAAACTTTGCTCCAAACATGCACAGCACAGTGTTTCAGAAAAGTTGCAAAGTGAAACTCATCTTGATGATGGAACAACAACTATACATTACATCATATACCTAGATATTTACCAACCTCTACGCTCGTGTAGTAAAATATAGGTGTATCTAAGTGTAGGACTATAGATAGATACTTTTACTTCCAAATAAACTTACTTAGATATACCTCTACGGTACATGAAGCAATTTCATCCTAATGGAGATATATTCCCGCCTTCGCTTCCTTAACTTCCTCTACCAATTTCGACAAGGACGAGATATGTATACAGCGTACTATATCCAACATTGTTTGCAAAAGGGTGGGGGAAGTTGGGGTCACAAATGTACGTAGGGTCATGCAATTACCTACTAATACATTGCTTTTGCTTTGGAAGATAGGCGTGCGTATCTAGTTCATATATCTGTGTGCTTAACATGAATTTCTAACGAAATTCCATTAGGATTCCATTTGCTTTGAGTGGCTGACTGGTTTGTGTCCTGTCCTGCTTACATCATAGCCAGCTATAGTCATATCGTAGTGCAAAATGTATACACAGGATTGCGCTGATGGGGATGGGAATGGGGAGGGTGGTCGAGCTAACTAAAGTAGATTGAAGGAGGTAAATTACACTTAGGTATACGAGAGAGTGTATCTGAAAATTGCCTATAGATACGGTTTCCTTTCCTGAATGTGAATCTTCTATACGCTCAGCTCATCGCTCAGTAGGATGATAATCCGGCAAGATTCGCCTTCAACCACCTATCAATTGAAGTTGATTGGTTTTCCAAGCGGGAACGACGACAACGACTAAGACTATACGACTATGACGACAACGACGGCGATGGCGATGTCGAAGTCAATGTTGATGTCGATGAAGATGAGCATTGGGCAGCCATGAGCTCGACCTTTGTAAAAACCGGTGATACACTGCCTGATGCCGCTTTTATATAGCCTCAGATTAGAGAACGCGATACCATAGGTATACAATATGTGTATGTTTGTATTTAAAGCATTCCATGGGATGCGAGATGGCAGATAAACTCTGAATAAAAATTACAATTTTATGTTAAAGGCCATAGCTAGTAGGATTATAAATACGAAAATGCATGCAAAGGACAAAACGGTTAGCATAATGATTTGATACAACGATCGTGATTTGGATGGTAAAGATGGCATAGAAGTCTATAGGTATAGTATGAGGGAGATGGACGGAGGGACAAAATTAACATGGATAATAGTAATTGGATTGTTATCCTGGGTTATTATTTGATGGAGAACGAGTGAGGGGGATACCACTTTGCCACGGCCGCCCGGCCAGCCAATTTAAGTGCTGGGAGCATCGGTTTCAAGAGGAGGTTCTCTCCATACACATATACCTACTCCAAAGATAGACCTCTGCTGATTTAATTAAGAAAAACAAGAAACTAATTAAATAGAACTATTTAAGGCTGGTGATTAGATTATACTAAGAACATCTAAGAGTTTCTTCTTTTTTTTCCTTCCAGTTTTGTTTTCTGAAATTACATTTTGATTTTATTAAAAAGCAGCAGCTTCTCATCATCGCTGGCTTAGAATGATATGGTTGGTATTATTGACATTCAAATTATTTCTTTTCACTTGAAGCTTAATGGATTAAATACAGAGGCATCTTACAATAGCAGCGCGTATATTTAATAAACATAAAACAGAATGTATTAATTACTGACTGAGTTAATCCTTCATAATTTTTCGAATAGAGTTATCCTCGAATTTCGAATTATTCGTTTTTTATGATTCAATAGTAATTTTCTCTTATTAAATGAGTAACGCAGATTTTTATTAAAATTTGTAAATATTTCAAAAATTCTGTTGTACTAAAAGTTATTTCTAAGTCAAAATAAAAGCCATGCATAGTGAGTAAGTATTTTATTTATTTACATTAATTTACAAGAATTTTTTACATTATTTTTAATTTAAACGCTATGGCTATGCCGTCAGCCAGGTTGACACAAGAAATTAAGAATATTTGGTTGTATGTTTTTGAATTTAATAGAATCTGTTACTATAAGCAATCTATACTTGAAAATATCCATAAAAAATGTACTTAATGTTTTCCAATCATGCTCGTTAAGGATGTTTATAGTCCTTTGTATTGTAAGAGTATTTTTCCCGAAAAAGCCATGTATATATAACTGGCATTATACAACTAGTTTCATCATTATTATATCATAACTCAATTTGAATTTAAATTATTTTGAAATTGTATTTATAATTTTATACTGTATAAAGATATAATATAGATGCATTTTTGTATTTCAATTTTAGTTTCATTCAGAGTTTTTCAACTTTTTATATGGAACGGACCTTTTAGCACGAGGAAATATTTCAAGAAACCACAATCCATTGCTTTTTACCATACGGTCGAATTTCGATAGCTCGAACTTCGATAACTTGAGTTTTGTTTTATTAAAATAATGTGTTAAGAGATTTTCTTTCATACATTTTAACTTTGACATCTCGAACTTTTTTGCTTGTATATCTTGAATAAAAGTCTTCAAAGGCGGGATGAAAATTTCATCACTGCTAAAGACAAAATCCATGACTTTACAAACAACATTGAATGTTGGTCATCGTCTCTTAATCAAAACCACTTAGATTCATTTTCCTCGACACAATCTTTTGTTGAAGTCGGATGTGAGATAAATATCAAGGAATTTATACCTGGTATGAAAATGGTGTTAGAAAAGTTGAAATTTGTTGTTAATTTCATACAAATGTTTAAGATGGATTATAGCTCATAGGTTATTTTTATTTTTTGTTTATTTGAAACATATGAATATTTCCTTTAATTATTAATTTTCTTAATAAACCTTTAGGTAGGTATTCAAAAATGTCAAAACTCTTGTGTGCCATCATAGTAGACACCGAACAAAATTGCAATTTTTGAATTTTTCCTGACACCTTTTGCGCTTCGTTTGTCTTTTATTTTGTTTAATCGTGGTTTCGGTTTGATTTGTGTTGTTTACCTTTTAAGAAATACAACAAGGCTTCTGTATTTATTATAAAATTAACTAAACTTATAACATATCTGGTCTGAATATTGAACCCGGGTTTGCAATAGTTTGAATGAAAACTTATTTTTGTTAAGCCAGCTTTCTTCTCAAGACTTTATTATTATAATTATTAAATTCCTTTTCCAAAATAGTATTTTTTATTATTGCAATACAAACATTTCGTAGTATATTTTATTAAATACGCAAGAATATATTTTGTCGTAAGTCACACATTTTGTGTCTTTTTTTAAATATTAGCTCAAAACTAATATTTATAATGTTGTTATTTAAAAATCATCTAAAAATATGTACAAACGATTGCCTTATTTTCAAAAAATAAAAAAAATATTAATATTGTTGTCCCTTAATTTTTGGGACATGTAAACTACCGCTCATCTTAATAGGTTCACTGTTTTTCCTAACTTACTACAAGACTCTCTGCACGTGTATGTTTGTCAATAGCTCATGGAATTGCCATTCTCTTGACCCTAAAAGGTGAAAGTTTTGTGTGAAGGCTTTTTGCCACACACCTTTGCACACATTGGTATCATTCGTGATCTAAAAAATTTTTAGCTCAAATGTTCCTTAATAGGAAATTGGTCTCTACACCATCACACTGCCTTCATATCTATATAGACGGCTTAGCTAAAGTTTTTCTTTGCGAAGGTCATGAAAATAATAGTTTTTGCCATACTAGACCTTCTAAGTAGAATTTTTGTTCATAAAAAAGATGACTCGCTTAAGCTCTGATTTCCACGTCATGTATTTTTTTCTAAAATAGAGACGATTTTCTTTTCCCTTTTCATTCAAAGGTGTTTTTTTCCTAGATTTTTTTCTTTTAAAATGTTTTGCAAGCTTGATAACTTGTTTCACCGTCGCCAAACTATACTTAACACCTGTTTAAAATCTGATTTTTGACGCAGTTGGGTGTCTATCGGTTTTCGATGTGGCCCGCAAATAATTACCCACTTAATTTTGGTTATTTCAATTTTGATTACGATTTTTGTGAAGCTTAACCCTAACTTATGAAACGTTTTCAAAAAAAATCGATTTGCCTAACAAATTTTAATTTCAGTTCATTACTCACGAACATCAATTCAAAGTTATTTTGTTTTGGCTTTGAACCTATTCAGATGACCTAAGAAATCGTTATAAATTATACGATTGGATGTACAAATTTATACAAAAGATTATCAGTCAAACCGAGTGGGCCAACTCTTACACAGTTTTTTTAATTCCTTACTTACTTACTTACTTAAGGTGGCGCTACAGTCCTGTGTGAACTAGGGCCTCACCCAACAAACTTCTCCATCTAGCTCGGTCCCTAGCTAGATGTCTCCAGTTTCGCGCTCCAAGTTGGGTGAGGTCACCTTCCACTTGTGCGCGCCACCTGATCCGCGGTCTTCCTCTACTGCGCTGTCCTGTGGGTGCGGATTCGAAGACTTTCCGGGCCGGAGCATTGGTTTCCATGCGCTCTACGTGACCCAGCCATCTTAGTCGTTGGACTTTTACTTTTCTTGCTAAGTCTACGTCGCTGTACAGCCCGTACAGTTCGTCGTTCCATCTTCTCCTCCACTCCCCTTCGATGCATACGGGACCGTAGATCACACGAAGAACTTTTCTCTCGAAGCGACCCAAGGTGCTTTCATCCGCTTTTGTCATGGTCCATGCTTCTGCACCGTATAGCAGGACGGGGATGATAAGAGTCTTATATAGCAACACTTTGGTCCCTCGAGAGAGGACATTACTACTCAATTGCTTTCTTAGTCCAAAGAAACAGCGGTTAGCAAGAGTTATTCTGCGTTTGATCTCAGCGCTGGTGTTGTTTTCTGCGTTTACAGCGGAGCCTAGGTAGACGAAGTCCTTGACTACCTCAAAGGTACGTCTGTCGATTGTGACGTTTTGACCAAAACGTCGGTGTTGTATGTCCTTTCTAGACGACAGCATGTACTTTGTTTTGCCCTCATTAACCGTTAAACCCATTTTTGCCGCCTCTGCCTCAATACTCACAAAAGCCCCATTGACATCACGCTGAGTTCTTCCGATTATGTCAATGTCATCAGCATATGCCAGTAATTGGACAGACTTTTGAAAGATAGTGCCTCTAGTGTTGACGTGTGAGCTCTGCACTATTCTTTCAAGCACGATGTTAAAAAAATCGCATGACAGCGCATCACCTTGTCTAAAACCTTTTTTGACATCAAAGGGTTCTGTTAAGTTGTTTCCAACCTTTATGGAGCAGCGTGAATTCTCCATGGTCATCCTGCACAAACGGACGAGTTTGGCAGGGATGCCAAAAACTAGACATGGCTCTATACAGCTCGTCCCTGTAGATGCTGTCATATGCGGCCTTGAAATCGATGAAAAGATGGTGGGTGTCGATTTGGTGCTCTTGAGTTTTTTCCAGGATCTGCCGTAATGTGAATATTTGATCAACTGTGGACTTTCCTGGTCTAAAACCACACTGATAAGGACCTATCAGGTTGTTGACGATGGGCTTTAGACGTTCACATATTATGGCAGAGAAGATTTTATAGGCGATGTTAAGTAGACTTATTCCTCTATAGTTGGTGCAGTTTAGAGGGTCTCCTTTTTTCAGGATCGGGCAAACAATACTGAGGTTCCATTCATCGGGCATGCTTTCTTCCGACCATATCTTACAGATAAGTTGGTGCATGCTCCTAACCAACTTATCTCCAGCTGCTTTAAAGAGCTCGGCATTCAAGCCATCTGCTCCAGCGGCTTTATTAGACTTCAACTTAGATATGGCAATCTTTACTTCGTCTAAGTCGGGAGGACGGGATTGTTGGCTTTCGTCGTCTATATCGAATGGGTCATCCTGCCTGACAGCGGGATTCAGTTCTTCATCGCCGTTATACAGTCTGCAGAAGTGGTCCTTCCATATCCTCAGCATTGACTGCGGTTCCACTATGATGTTTCCACTTTCGTCTTTGCAGCCTTCGGTTCTAGGTTTATGTACCTGTGAATTTCGTTTCACCTGTTCATAAAACTTTCGAACCTCATTCCTGCTTTTATACCTCTCAACATCTCCGACCGCACGCTTCTCATGCCCTCTCTTTTTCCTTCTGAAAAGTCGGCGTTCCTCTCGCCTCTTCTGCTCATAGAGCTCACGAGCAGCTCTCGTCCTTCTATGCAGCGCCGCTTTGCGTGCCTGTTGTTTGGCTGCATTTGCCTGCCGACATTCCTCATCAAACCAGGGGTTCCTTGTTGGTGGCTGTTTGAAACCCAGCACATCAGAGGCGGCTTCTCTGATTGCATCTTGGCAATGTTGCCACTGGTTTTCGATACATTGTGTTGGCGGCAGAGAACTTCGAGAGAGGTTACTTGTCACTCGGTCGGAAAAGGATTTGGCGATCTCTGGCGATTGTAGCCGTTCGACGTTGTATCTTCTCCCAGCACCTCCCTGTTTTGCCTTGGGTCTGGAAATCCGAAGTGCTACCCTGGCTACAACGAGGTAGTGGTCCGAGTCGATGTTAGCTCCTCGGAAAGTTCGTACATCCATGATGCTGGAAGCGTGTCTGGCGTCGATCGCAATATGGTCAATCTGGTTGACGGTAGATTGATCTGGAGAAGTCCAAGTTCCTTTGTGGATGTTGAGGTGTGGAAAACGCGTACTGGCTACCATTACGTTTCGCCCCGCAGCAAAATCTATGAGCCTGAATCCATTGTCGGAAGTGTTGTCGTGCAGGCTGTTCATCCCGATTATTCCACCAAAGATGTCTTCCCTTCCTAGCTTGGCATTAAAATCGCCCAGGACTATTTTAATATCGTAGCTAGGGCACTGCTCATATGTTTTGTCTAAGAGCTCGAAGAACATATCTTTGGTGTTGTCGTCTTTCTCTTCTGTGGGGGCGTGCGCGCATATCAGGCTAATGTTGCCGAATTTAGCCTTGATGCGTATGGTCATGAGGCGCTCATTGATACACCTATAGCTCAAGACTTCTTGCCTAAGTCTGGCTCCAATGACGAATCCGCATCCAAATAAGCGCTGTTGGTTTTCGTGGTAGCAGTCACCATAGTAAATATCGCAGTTTTTCATCCTCTTTTTGCCCGGCCCATCCCATCGTATTTCCTGGATGGCGGTGATATCTGCTTTATATCGTTCTAGGGCCTCCGCTAATTCTTCGGCCGCACGTGGTCTGTTAAGGGACCTAACATTCCACGTGCATATCCGAAGTTCGTTGTCCTTTATTCGTTTGCGTTGGTTGTCAACAGTAAATCCGTCCGTATCCGAGGCTTGTTGGTGCTTCGCAACTTTGAAAGCTTTTACGTGGCCAGGAAGTCACCCCGACGCACAACCTCCAAACTGGAGGGCCAGATCCTAAGTATAACTCCAAGGATGGGGAGCCGGATAAAACCGCTCCTTACAGGCCTGGGCTCCGAATAAGTCGAAGAAGCCCTATAAGGTGTTCACTAAGTAGTTCAACCTTACTGGAACTGTAGACGCCACCGTTGATTCCATCTCGGGAATTCCTCCGCTGCCGTCTGGATAAGGAGAGGTGCCTTAGTGGAAACAACTCTCCCCACCTCTCTCGTTTGCTGCCCCCAACAACTTTCCACTGGGGTTGGAACCCAATCTCCAGTTGAGGTACTAGGCACCCGATGTTCACCACGTGGAGGTGAGAGTAGGAGTTGATAGACAGAGGTTGGTTTTAAGAAAAAACCTATGGACGCTTGTGTCCTCTTGAATGCACATGTCTACCATTTGAACATCCTTATAGAACAAAAAACGGTGACTGTACTAATTCTTCTAAAAGTTGTAGAACCTTGTATAAATTATTGAAATTACCACATTTGGCCTTCTCGAGAGGTGTTGGGTAAACTGCATGCTACTCAATAAAAAGTATGAATACAAATTTGACCAAGTTTTTTCACTCTGAAAATAATTGCAGTTCGTATTTGATGAGCCTTATATCATGTTTAGATTTATTTTAAATTCGTTGGTAAACACGTTTACAGCTGGCTGTGTAGAAAAATTTTTAGGATTTCGATAGGAGATTAGTGTCAATAAAGATGTTTAAAAAAAACAACATTTTGCATTGCTGTTGCTATCCTAGAGTTATGTCCAGGATTATTTTCACAGATTAAAAAACTCAAACCCCAATGTAGTGTTTTATGAAAAGGGTAATTTTTCTCCTATTATCTTTTTGGCAGCGCTGGTTTAAATAGCTGACGCACGTTTCGTGTTTTGTTTCACTGTCAAACATGTTCTGTTTGTATATAATTTAAAAATGAATCGTCTTACAAACGAACAACGCTTGCAAGTTATTGAATTTTATCAACAAAATGAGTGCTATGTTAAGAAAGTTCATCGAGCGCTTCATCAGTTAAATCGACCCACTGAAGGGTACGTAAATAAGCAGAATTGTTGATTTTAGAGTGAATATCAGCCAGTAGCGTTGCTAAGCTACCAATGCATCCAGAAAAAGTCACAGTGGTGTGAGTTATGGGCTGGTGGCATCATTGGGCCGTACTTCTTCAAATATTTTGCGAATCGTAACGTAACTATGAATGGTGAGCGCTACCGTGAGATGAAATCCAACTTTTTTTGAACAAAATTCAATAGCTGGACTTGCATGACATGTGGTTTAAACAAGACGGTGCCAAATGCCATACAGCACACTCAACAATTGTCTTGTTGAGAGACGAGTTCGGTGAACATTTTATTTCACGTTCGGGGCCAATTGGTCGCCTAGATCGTGTGATCTGACGCATTGGAACACAACATTGAAGCATTTATTAGTCAGATACCAGCCGAAATGTTGGAAAAAGTATGCCAAAATTAAACTAAGCAGATTGACCATTTGACCATTTTTATGTGTTTTTTTAGAATAAAAACTTTCCTTAAGCTTTTAAAAAATCACCCTTTAGTTTGATGCTTTCAATTCTAACATTTTAATTCTAAGATTGTGTTTCCCACGCAAATTTTTATATCGCATAGAAAAAAATACCTTTCACGGTCACCACCTTGAGGTTTTAATAAAAATCATTGAAGTGCTGTTAGAAAAACACATAAATGTTCAATAAATTTGCACTTTACAATCGCTTCTTAAATCAGTACACCACAAAGTTTGCATATACGTTGTACCGTCTTTGTTATTTTTGTATTGAAATAAAACATAACTAATAATATGATTTACAACTTTGTTCCAAGGCATTATTATAATGAGTCTTAAGGTAGAAAACAACAAAGATTTCCGTATTAAAAAAAAAACTAGAAAAAGAACACCACGTTTTAACTGTCGCTTATGGCTTCTTAATACACCAAATATGAGAACTTACATCAATAGACAGGTATAAGAATTCATACAAATAAAGAGTCATGGATAGACCTTCCATAAACATTGAACTGTAATTATAGTATTTGTATTCTTCACTATGTTTGTCATAAAAAAGTCATAAAAAGGATTGATCTTGAATTTTTTGAACTAAATTTCAGACACGCTCTGTTTTTTGGGAAGTACAATATTAAACAATAATCTGAAACAATTATTTATTTTTGGCTGGTAATATTACTGTGTCCTTGATTTTAATAAATAATAACCGTAATGAATTTGTCTTCAATGTGAAGAACACATCCATTTTTTCAAGGGAAACTTGACATTCTGGTTATTTCAAGGTCGTAAGGGTTGAACCAACAGCCACACAGCATATTTGTCTAAACAGTAACAATATTTTAGCCTACAATGTGTCTTTTGTTTTATTAATAATAAGCGATACAGATTTAAAATGGTGGTTGCCATTAGATTTAAATTTAGATGTAAAATGTCAATGTTTGGACCATGGACTGACTTGCATATCGGAGCTTGTCATCAGATCATCGGATGATGGCCCAAAAATCGAAACTGTAGATGTAATTTTTAATCTTGCAATACTTATAATAAATGGCGCCCAACGTTGGACACCCACTCATGACACTGACATTTAGATCACATGTTCTAACAATTGATCTATCCGAGCTGAGTTCGTTACAAAAGGAGCAGTAGAATATCGACTAAAAACTTCCACATCGTGAAGGGATAGGCCAAGTCGAAAAACATATGGTCATGCACCCTCTAGTAGTTATGTCCGTCCGTCAATATTTTTACGTCCTCAAACATGATATTTGTGTGTTTTTATGTATTGGTTGGATTGTTATTGTCCGCGGACAAGATCCCACATAGTATGTCTGGTGAACTAATACCGATCACTCACATCCAAAACAGGGGAGTTTATATCGACAACTAATTTACAATGCTACATTTTTGAGGTAGTTTTTTTTAAAATTTGAATACTTAAGATATACAGATATGGAAGCATATACCACGTCATGTTGTTTATGAAGAATAAACAAAATTTCAATTTGAACAAGACATAAACTTACAATATTTTTATATTCAGGAATCTTATCTGTAGCCAGATAAAACAAAGGTTTTCCCACATCAAACCTCTCAAATCTCCTGTCAAAAATGAAAAATAACTTTTATGGCTCAAGGAACCTCATGCTACTCCCAAAAAACATAGATACAGACATATCCCATCAAAACAAATCTAACATTTAAAATATTTTAAGATTCAAAAACATGAATATGTGTTCTATATCTAAGTGCGTACATACATATAAATTCCATTCCATGACCATAGATAAAAGCTAACGTTTCTACCTACATACAAACATTATTCATCCATCCATCCATCCATATCTTTATCTGGCCGTAGAAAACCACTTAGGTTACCCAAAATTTATTCGTCTGTTGTTTTCTCTGACTAATTTTCTAGTTTCATATTTTATTCAAAAAAAAAATTAATAAACCAAACAAACAAACAAATTCAGAACAATATAATTTATTTTGACAACAACAAAAACACAATCTTTCTACTTCAAGTTTTTATGTCACGAATCCATTTCATTTCTTCGTTTGTTCGTTCATCAACAACAAGATTTTGGTGGTGATTCTACAGAACTTTATATATGTAGTATATGCGGCTTAAGAGGGTGACATAGTGCCAGAACGATGAAGACGAACAAAACCAACAACAAAAACACAAAATAATTCAACAAAAAAGAAACAAACAAAGAAAAATATATATTTTAATATTCCAAAAGAACTTTTCATCGCTCAAAGATAGCAGCTACGAGATATGGCAAACAACTTGCTCGTTTGGAATTTTTTGCACATAGTCTTTGGGTTGTTTTTAAAAAGCTATGCTATACCACCTCCTCTAGTACCTATACTATAACTAATCCAGTGAAAAACTTTCACACTTTTTATGACTTAATTTAGTTTTGGTAGGGTATGCGATATGATGTTATACAACAGGAACATGCCCTCTCTTAAGGGTCATCACTGTAGAAAGAGATTCTACTGGCTCAAGCTCCTATCGCTGCACAACGAGATATCGTATAACAAACTTCAATATTCTTGTCTCCAAAAAATCCACCTCCAAAAAAGGATGCAGAATATTTATCTCATTCAAGTAAGGGGGAATTTCACAATAGAAAAGAATTATGAATCCGATGGTTAGTCGTTTTTCAAGATTAACAGATGAATAATTGCATTTTCAACCAACAATTCACACCGTATAGAGACTTTGACAGACCCATCCAATTAAAATATTACCAACATTAAGTTCAGTTTTAAGGATTTTGAGTCCAAACATAACTTGTAATTTTTTTGAAAGTCTTTATTTCTTATATAAAAAATACAGATTGCATTTTTGTAAAGTCATGTTCTTCAGTTAAGAACAAAATTAAGCACAGACAAAGTCACTATTAGGTCAATACCCTCATTTATTTACTATTTTTATTTATTATTTGTGTAAATTTTTATTTTTGTGAAAAAAATTGACCGTTGGATTTTCATGAAGATTTTACTGATTATTGAAAAAATCATTTAATATAAAAGGAAACTAGTTTGAATATAATATTTTTGATTTTTTTGAAAAGATTTTTGAGTCGATAATCATTTTTGAAAAACTTTTAGTAATGTTTTTATTTTTTTTTGTAAAAACTGTATATTCGAAACTTGTAATCGGATGTCAAAAACATTAATCTTCGTTGCATACAATTATTTTTAAAGTGAAATATTTTTTTTCGTAAACATTTTGGGATTATAAATACTTTTCTTAATTTATTTTTATTTTTATAAAAAAAATACCGTTCATTGATTTTTAATTTCCCAGAAGAAGTTATTGTAATGGGTCCAATTTGTCAAATTGAAATTTTTGACATTTCTCGACGTTTCAAGACCCTAGAGTCGAAATAAAACATTTTTAGAAAGATGTCTGTGCGTGCGTGTGTACGTACGTTTATACGTCCGTACGTCCGGACGCGTCCGTACGTCCATAACTTAAAATAAAATTTAACAAAAGTTGGTAAAAATTGATTTTCGACTCAAATATCTTTTCGAAAGTTGGAGATCGTGGCTTCCAGCTAATTTTAACTTATAAGAAATATTGTTTGCAAAATTCGGAAAAGTTTTGAGAAAAATCTAATTGACAGTTTTTTTTTGGTAAACATTTAATTTCGAATCAAATACTGTTAAAAAATCAAAAAATATTGTCTTCAAACTGTTTTATTTCACAAAAACTATTGTTTTATTCATCCAATTTGTAAAAATTGCGGAAATGCTACTTAAATTGGTAAAGACTTGATTTCGACTTAAAATCTATTTAACAAAACTAGATTTTCCAACTAAACTATTTCTTTATAAGACAAATATTGTTGGTAGTTTTTAAATTTTTAAGAGTAATTCAACTAACAACTTTTTTTAACCCAACACGAGAACCTACACACAAATCGACAGACGGGATGGGCAGTTATCAGTGTAGGTGCATCCCAGCCTCTTTTTTTTTCAAATTATACTAATTCCATATCACGCCACATTATACACTACAAAATTTGTTGAAAGTCAATTCTGTAATTGGCTGGTGAGACATTTTGGATCGACCGGAATTTTTACTTTTTGTTCCTAAATTGCTCTGGTTAGTGCGTAAGACTTGAGATTAGTCTATTCCTGTGACATCTAAAGTTTTTTTTTACGTTTGCTGACTCTTGCGAGGATTTAAAAAATTCCGCCAGAGTTCGACTCCTACGCTTGTTGTCAATGACACTTCTTTAGTTAGGTCTATTGATAAAAATCTCTTCTTCGTTTTATTAGAAATTTTCTTTCGAACCGTTGTTGTTGTTTTTACAGATTCAAGTCTGAAACTCATGAAATAAACGCTGGTGTGCCCCAGGGTTCCGTTTTGTCTCCCACCCTCTTCCTCATTTTTATAAATGATCTCCTGTCTGCTACTTCTAATCCCATACATTGTTTCGCTGACGATAGCACTCTCAGCTTTTCATATTCGTTTTCAGACTCACAACCCTTCTCTTCGGATGTGGAACTGCATCGGCAAAATATGATTAGCTCATTAAATTCCGACCTACACAGCATTGTACAATGGGGAATAAGAAATCGTGTGGAATTTAATGCTACGAAAACACAATGCTGTCTTGCATGGTTAAAGCGAGATAACTCTTCTTTGCCACTATCTAAAAGTGGCACTTGTATCAACAAAACAGAATTCTTGACATCTTCGGAATCACATACACAATGTTTACCAAAAATGCCGCAAGACGTCTAGGTTTTTTGAGACACTGCAAGAAATTTTTCTCTCCGTCTGATCTGGCTACAATCTGCAAAACCTAAACGTCAAAACTTGAATATAACTCTCATCTCTGGGCTGGTGTTTCAGTAACTTATTTAATCCTCTTGGACCGTATTTAAAAAAGAGCTTTTAAAATGATTGGTGACATTAACATCATCAACTCGTTAACATCACTCGAACATCGACGCAAGGTATCTTGCCTCACCCTTTTTTACCGTTATTTTAACGGATTATGCTCTATAGTGAAATAGCCAGTTGCATTCCTCCCCTTAAACAATTCAACCGTAATACCCGCGATTCTAGGAATGCCCATCATTTCACCCTTGAACCCAACTTCGGCCTTACTATGAAGTACAGAGATTCTTTTTTTAGCCGTACTACGCGAATGTGGAACGCCTGGCCCTGTTATTGCAATGTTCAGAAATTTAAAACCAATGTACACCGACACCTCCTATCCAACCTTTCGCTCTTTTCCTAATGCTCACACTGTGTCTTTCTGTATAACAAAATTTATTTAAAGTCGATATCATTACCTATACTGGTTCTTGAGATATAAACGACAAAATAAACTTTCTTAACGCATGAACTGACGTACAAACCTATATCTCCCTTAAAATCTTTGATCTTCTAGATTCAAGAGACCTTGAAACGATTTTAAATTTCCTATATAGGAGTTTGAAAAACTCTTATAGTAGAAAAACTTTCGAATGTGGTTAAAGGTTGCAAAATTTATATATATTTTGACATAAGCAACTTCTTCTTTTAAATGTTTTGTTGAAAACCGTATATGGAAATTCGATTTTTTGACATTGTCGGTTCGAGTACAGAATGACGGTTTGAATTGCTTTATGTTTGAACTACTACGTGAGCAAATATTGAGAAATTATTTCAAAGTGAGTTCTACTCAGTGCTTTTTTCAACAAAAAGGTTTAATCGAAAAGAAGCAGCATTCGCGCCTGCTCTCTGAAACCCGCCCGTTTTCAAACTTATGTCATCATGTGACTATTTTTTTTTAAATGCGACTAGCATCAAAAATACGGTGAATAAACAACACTGCTTTACTAAAATTAGAGAAATGGATTTGTCCCACAACCCATGCCATTAACGATGTTTTGAACAACATATTCCCAATTCGTGTTATGTCGTTTTGGGAATCGCACTTGGTCTTCTCAAAGCTACGTGCTGGCCTTTTTTTTGTTTTTGTTTTAGAGGGAACAGTGAAGGAATTTTCTTATGTCAACAATCTGGGATTGTCGCTTACATACGGAAACCATCTTTAAGGCTTTAAAAAATTCAGAGTGTCGGAATACGCCACTCCAAAATCAGGCAGACATTAGGTTTCAGAATTACTAGGAATTATCAGCCTTTTTAATATATTCATAGTAAATATAAAGACATATATTCTGTTCATTTCTTTGCATATTTAAAAAGAAACTAGAATTTGTCCCACTATATCTTTGACATCCGTTGTTTCCTTTTAATTTCCAAATGGAGAAATTCTCTTTTCTAAGATCAACCCCGGTACACATAGTTTTCAGCAACTTGAATGGACGAACATTTCTTTATATACGTGTATCTATCTATCTATGCAAGGACATGAACTTTTGCAAATAATCCAGTGAGCCCAGAGTTATGATTTCTGCTATATATTTGTATGCACACATATTATATTGTTATGTCCTTTTCGCATCGCAATTTATATTCGTACACACATCCCCCAGATGATAAATATAAAAATGGAGAAAGCCTCATACTCCCCTATACTTATATCCAAAAACAAAAAAGATGTTTGTTCCATTTAATATCAAGAAAACTTATGCAGAACCAAGTGATACCCAGGTAAAAGGTATAAGCCCCCCCCCTACTGTAGTTTTCCTAAAACATAATATATATATACGCTGGGTAATCATCTGAGAAGACCTGACTGAATGTTAAGAAACTTTTTCATACCATCGTCTTCGTCCTTATTGCCGGCGTCTTCCTTGTCACAGCCATCTTTTTTTTCGCTAAAGGTAGCGCAGATCAGAAATTCTTAAGTTTATGATATGCGATAGCGAGCGATGATATGAAAAGGTACAAGTGCAGAAAAAAGAAAATACAGCATCAAGCTCTGGAGACACACAAAGGTGGATGAATTGCTTTAGTACATTACGTTGGGAAGATCCTGGAAAAACTACATAATATTCCTACTACACGTTCGTTCAGAGGATATAAGTTTAGTATGGAAGTGAACCATTTTTGGCAAAATGCTGTTTTGGCTATATCTCAAAAACGTGTCCTTAGACGTGATATAAATAATATATTCATTTATTTTTTTCTGGCGTTCTTTTTCTATTTCTCCAGGTATACGAAACGTTTGCAAATAAATTTTCGAAAGGTTGATGGTTATTTCTTTTTTGCTATATGTTCTTGTATCACGTCAGATGGACCGACGATGGTGATGGTGGTGCAGACTTTTTTGGGGGAAGATTTGTTCTCTAATAATAAATAGTTTTTTCCCTTCAGTCCTACTTTCCTCCCTTTTCAGAAGCTCAAGCAGGTATAATATACTAAAAGGATATTATCAAAAATAACTTTTTAGATTGGACAAAAGTGAAGATTAAGGTATATCTTGAAATTATAATAAAATACTTTAACAAGGCTAAAGGACTTAATAAATTGAGATATATATTTGTCTTGAATATTATATTTAATGGAGAGTCTTAGATTTAATAAGAAATAGCGTACTTTATGTTAAATTAATATTTTTATGAAATAACTCTCATAATAATATTTAGATCATTAAAATTACTTCTCTTCCCTTATCATTAAAACACAAATAGCTTTTACATACATAACTCTGGCTTTGATACAAACTTATCATTACGGAACTTTCAAAACATGAATGATCGTCAAAAATAACGGTTGCCCCTTTTCGGATTTTAAAAATGGTTGCGGATATAATTCTGTATGTTTTAGTACATGCTTGGGTACTACAAGTTCAAAATCTACAAAAATGAAATCCTTGCTCTTAAAAAAAAAAACACAAATTTGTTATCCCTAGGATCTAAAACCCGAGTTTTGGTGAGTTGCCGACTGTCTATGAAAATATATACCTCGAACACAAAATAGAAAAGAAGTCTTGCATCGCCACCTTCAGTACATTAATGCTTGGCGCCAAACATGAATTCTTAGATATACTCGAAGTATAGTAACTATGTGCTTATGGATTTTTATTTTGGGGCTATTGTTTTGGGGATTTCATTTTGGGGATTTTTACATTTTATCAAGAAAATTTAAACCAATAAGGTAATCAGTGATTTTATTTTTGGTGGGATGTTTTAATTTTTGTTAAAATTTATAAAATGATAAAAAACCATCAGGTATACTATAGGGTGATTTTTTAAAAGCTGCAGAAAGGTTAAAAAAAACACATAATATTTAGAAAAATGCATGAATACCTAAATATATTAGTTAAATATTGCTTTTTAAAATTTGCTCCTTGAAGCTAAACAAATTAATGAAAAAGTTTTTTCAATAAAATTCTTGATTTTTTTCCAAATCTATAATCCTTATGTGTCTTCAATATTGGGGTGAAGTTCATGGTTGGTTTTGGAAAAAATATGCAGTCTATACAAAATGTTGTTTTGGGTTATGAATACCCTTATAATGATTAAATACAGTGCAACCAATTAGGAAGAGAGGATAGGATCAAAAAAGAGATATCGATGCACATTGGTATTAAATGACTCCACGTTATTGAAATATTGAATCTAGTAAAGCATTAAACATTCGTGCAGTGCGACTAAAAAAAGAATCTCAGTAATTTACAATACGTCCGAAATCTGTCTCAAGGGTTAACTGATGAGCATTCCTAGAAGAACGGGTATTGCTGTTGAATTTTTTGAGGGAAGGAACGCAACTGGCCAAATCAATAGAGTATAGCTTGTAAAAGTAGAGATAAAATAATGACAGACAAGAAAGCTTGCGACGAAGGTGCTTAAGCGATACATTTCAGTTAGACAATGGTCAATTATTATTTTTAGAGCTTTCTTTTGAATTCTCTCCAATGAAATCAAGTGGGTTATTATAGCCATATACACATATAGCCAGATCAGAAGGGGTAAAAACTTTCTTCCATCATCAAAGAAAACCTAAACACTTGTCGGCATTTTATTAAACTGTACAATTCAATTCAAAGGTTTCTTTATTTTCACAAATATTCAATATCTATAATAGTTTACCCACAATACGAAGTGCTTATCTGCAGGCGGTTAAAATCAATAGATATTATTCAATTTTACATAGTGATTGAATTCATGATGTAATTGAAATTTTATTTTCAGAATAGTAAACTTTACATAATCTATTAGGTATTTAACATTACTTATTTGACTTATAAAAGAAAATACAATTCTAACAGATGTTTTTTTTTTATTTCTTTCTTAAAATTTCTTATACTTTTCAGATCCTGTGTTAATTCATTTATTATTTTTGGAACAATGTATCTGAGCTCTCTGTTTCCATATAATTTGAAAGTTGACTCGATTTCAAGCATTCCAAGTGTTCTTCTTCTAGTATTTAGATTATGTCTTATTGGCTGTAAGTATCTTTGATCATCCATGTAATGTTGTAAAATATATTGCGTTTTGATATAAAACTTTGAAGTGCGCATAACAAGGTTTAATGAGTTTAATCATATGATGTTGGAGATTCAGTATCTTATCGAGATGTGTGTTTGAAGCTTTTCCCAGGTCAGGATTCCATATAGAATTCGAGATTCCGCGAGCAAATAATAAACTTTCTTTAGTATTTTGAAGTTTAAAAATCTTTTAAGGTAAACCAAGGCGAATAGGTTGCTTTTTAGTTGAAGGTGTAAATTGTTAATATGTTCACGGCAAAGAAGATGTTCGTCTATGATAACTCCCAAGATACTTTATCTTTTTGAAGATTTCGATTGGTTGGTTGTTGGCTGATAATGGAAAGTGATCTTTTTGGTGATATGTATATGTTAAAAGTTCTTTCCGTAGAGATGGGTGGCGTATGTGAATAACTCTTGTTTTTGTAGCATTAATAACCAGTTCATAATCATGGCACTACTTGGATGTATTATCAAAATGTTTTTCAAGTATTTTTACTGCTGAATTCATACTTTTGAGTTTGGCTATAATTGCTTTATAGTCTGCATATTCATATCCTGTATTAGTTTTAAACCATCGAAGGAGTTCATTAGTATAAAGTATGAACGAAATCGGTTCCAGTTTTGAGCCTTGTGGAACGCCGTATAAGGTAGGTTTTTCTTCATTCAATGTTGATGTTACCTTAACTTTAATGGACCTATCAGTAAGATAGTTTTTGAGCCAGTCTGATAAACATTCTCTGATACCAATTTCGTTCATGCTTTCGAGCAGTTTTTCTGGCCTGAGGGTGTCAAAGGCTTTGCTGAAGTCTATGAACAGGACAAGAACTTGATGATTACTATTAAGTCATTCATGAAGTGTATTTGTAAATTCTCCTTACAACTTACCGTACTCTTTCTTTTTTGAAATCCGTGTTAGTTTGGGTGCAAGATTTGATGTTTACAAATAAATTGAGTTATTTGACAATTACTTTCTCTAAAGTCCAAACATTTTTCTACGGCTGAAATGATAGCGATCGGTCTATATTTTTCGGTTTTGCTTTAGTTTTGTTACACAGTTTTGGTACACAACCCTACATTATGCTACGATTTATTATGGCTTGTACAACCGGTGCATTCATTTGGAGATCAATTGGCTTTATGTGATCTGCTCCAGGTCCTTTTTTGGTGTTTATATTGCTCAGAATTTGAAATATCTCTTCTCTGCTGGCTTCTTTAATAAAAAAAACTATGCTGTAATTGTAAGTCTTCATGGTTCATCGTTTTTGTTTTAATGTTGCACATATGCATAATGTTCACTACTTAGTTTCCAAATCAGTTGGTTGTACACGACTTTTGACGCTGCCGTTGCGTTGGTAGTCCACATTAGAAAAACAAATAGGAGAATCTAAAAATTAATTCGAAAGTTTGAGGGTAATGTCAAAAGGAAACAATTGGGTGAGTTAGAAGTAAGGGCATACAAGCAGCCTTGTTTTTGAAATAAATTTACAAAAATATAAACATTTTGCTGAAAAAACTTAGTCATTTAAAAAACGATTGTTTTTTTTTGAATGACAGACAAAAACATAATTTCTTAAAGCAGTGGTTTTGGGACTCATTATTTTGGTTGGCTAAAAGGGGAAATAACCTAACCTAGTTTTATGTTCTCTAAACGGCAATTTTTAATGCACTGAGCCGTATTTGCACTTTTCTTATTAATTGTTTTCTAAAAAAAATGTTCCAAAATTTTAGATTGCAGACGTGTCAATTTTTACAATAGAAGACAATTTCCTTTATTGGTTACTTGGTTTTTGTTTGCGTTTTGTTCATATATTGCTCCAATATACTAAACATTAAATATGCAATCATTCAATACCGGATGTATTGAAATCTGGAGATCATATATAAATTACAACTTTGATGTGAGGTTCATCAGCTAGATACAATATAATTTTCTTGATGTTCTAAGCACTAAAGCGGTTTTCAATTAAGTCTAAACTGAACAAAATTATAATTAACCAGTTCTCCGTATGCCGGCAATTTCAAACACACGTCTTGTTTTTTTTATTTGTGTATTTCAAAACAAGTTTTTACTAGTTTTTTTTTTAATTAGTCTTTTACCATGTTTTTGTTCCAAAGTCATAATTATAATTTGATTACATTGCACTATGCAACATTTTAAATGGAGGTAGCAGTTTTAAAAGATGACTTACAATGTTGCAAAATTTATAAAACTTGAATTGGTTTTATATTCCCAGACAAAAAAATCTAAAATACACATTTAAATACACTCAATCTTAAAGATTTTTGCAGTTTGCTATTGTTGATACTTCTTTGACTTGTATGACAGTTTTCTTTTTGATAATTCGAGATAAAATAATTACTATAACAATATATTAAAAACGAGTTTTTAAAAATCACATTATTTTTAAATTTATTAAAAAGGTGAAAGTGGAAACTAACTTTTTTTCAAAAAAACACTGAAATTAGGCTGCTGTACAGAGTCTTTTTGGACTAAATGTACTGACCCTGGCCATATTATTAGACGCACTTTAAATTTTATGCAAAATCTTAATTTCCAACTATTTTAATCACGTTTTCGAATATTGTATTACATTTAAATTATTTTGTATCTAGAATATAAACTATTTCCTAGAATATAAAGCAAAAGATTTAAAGATTTTTTTTAAATTATAATATTTACAGTTTTGTTGTTGTTATTTTTTCAATATTATGTTGAACCTCTTTTTGCTTTAATAAGAGCCTCAATTCTGCGCGTCATGCTGTCAATTCGCGATTTGACTATTTCCTGCATTTGTGGGTGGTGATTCCACACGTGAATTACTCTATCAATAAGTGACCGCATCTTAAGCTACTTCCCTCTTCATCAGCTTCCACACGTTTTTGGGTTTATATTAGGGCTGTTTTGTTCTTATTTTGTTTTTTGGGACTTATCAAGTGCAAGCGATTGCCTTCTAATCATTTTGTAGCTCGGAAGGTTAACAAATGTCCACAATTAGTTACTAATTATTTGACATCCCCGTCATTGTATGGACAAAATTACAATGGGAGTACTTCCAACGCTCTTTTAAGTGAAGATAAACGTAAAATCATTAAAAAAGCCCTCAATTCCACACACTCTAAATAAGATAAGACATGAAAAAATTGAGACGAATGACTTTTAGAAGACTCATCAAAATGCCAAAGACCTATAGCACTTGAAGCTGTAAAAAAATCTCCGCTAAACAATAAGCGCAAGCTTCAACGGCTCAATTTTGCATACTGATGGTAACAAACGATTGAAAAAAGGTGATCTTTTCAGATGAAACGTAGTTTTACCTGGATGGAACAAACTGATATAATCATTCCTTTCATGAATTAAGAAAATAAACGTTGTTCTTGGATCTTCATCAAAGTCGGTATGGCATGGGGTGCCATATGATTGTACGGCACAATTGATTAAGTTTATGTAAACTGTAAAATAACAGCAGCCTACTACAAAACTGTTTTAGAGACAGCCTTCCTCAGCTCCATGAGCTCACCAATTCATACAGATGATATATGTGTAAAGTGGCTACAAAGCCAAAATATGCACCAGTTAAAGTGGGAAACATATTCTACTGACTTGAGTATTATCGAAAATGTATGAGGTTCGCTGACACGCAAGGTTTATGATAGTGGGAAGCATTACAGAAGTAAGGAGAAGCTAAATAAAGGTATAAAATTGGTTTGAACTACTATTTCCTAAGATATTTCAATTTGTTGAACGATTCCTTAAAGGTTCGCATTTTTAAGGTGATTCAAAATAAAGGAGGCTGTACAAAGTATTAAAATAAATATATAATTGGCTGGATTTTAATTTGGCTCCATTAAATACGGCTATTCTAATGTGACAAATAAAAATACAAATTTCAGGGAATCCATGCAAATAAGATCATAAAATTATCTTATAATAAAGTTGTAATTTTTCATATAATCTCAGAAAATAAGCTCTAAATAACAACTCAAAACTCAGTTTTATACGTTCACGTGAAGGTTGAAATATAATTTTTAGATAAAATATCTGTGAGGCTATTCCAATGTTACGGACTGTATGAGTCAAAGACCAAAGGAGGTAACATTTATTCAATGTGGAAACTAGGTGTAATTTTTATAAGTCGACTTCGCGTAATAGCGCATACTATAATTCCAAAACCTTATTAAATATTTCTGTATATAGCTCATGGCTTAAAGTTCTTAATTTGTTTGGGATTGGAGTTTTAGACATAATTCGATCATTTTCAGGTGGTCATAAAAACTTGAAAAAGATCATATAAGGGATAAAATATTGATCTCTTGAGATCGATGGCAAGTGGACATTCGTGAGTTAACTAACGTTGACTAATTTAGTTCGTTTCGATAATAAATGAATGCGACTTGCTTTTAAGATTTTAAGGAGGGCCCACACAGAACGAAAAAAGTCATCCTATTGACTATTTTGGTAGTCAATATGACAATTTGGTAGTCAATTTTCAGCCGATAACCGCGATAGTCAATAGAACAATTTTCGGTTGTCAATTTTGAGATCTGAAATTTTTGTACAATTTGGTAGTCAATATGACAACTGCGGTAGTCAATATGACAACTTTGGTTGAAAGAAATTGAAACTACGGTTGTCGTATTGACTAACACGGTAGTCAATATGACAACTATGGTAGTCAAAATGAAAACTGCGGTAGTCAATATGACAACTGCGGTAGTCAATACGACAACTGCGGTAGTCAATACTACAACTGCGATAGTCAATATGACAACTGCGATAGTCAATACGACAACTGCGGTAGTCAATATGACAATTGCTGTAGTCAATATGACAACTGCGATAGTCAATATGACAACTGTGGTAGTCAATACGACAACTGCTGTAGTCAATACTACAACTGCGATAGTCAATATGACAACTGCGATAGTCAATACGACAACTGCGGTAGTCAATATGACAATTGCTGTAGTCAATATGACAACTGCGATAGTCAATATGACAACTGTGGTAGTCAATACGACAACTGCTGTAGTCAATACTACAACTGCGATAGTCAATACGACAACTGCGATAGTCAATATGACAACTATGGTAGTCAATATGAAAACTGCGGTAGTCAATATGACAACTGCGGTAGTCAATACGACAACTATGATAGTCAATATGACAACTATGGTAGTCAATATGAAAACTGCGGTAGTCAATACGACAACTGCGGTAGTCAATATGACAACTGCGATAGTCAATATGACAACTGCGGTAGTCAATACGACAACTATGATAGTCAATATGACAACTATGGTAGTCAATATGACAACTGCGGTAGTCAATATGACAACTCCGGTAGTCAGTATGTCAACCATAGTTGTCATATTGACTACCGCAGTTGTCATAATGACTACCGTAGTTTTCATATTGACTACCGCAGTTGTGGCCTCACCCCGTTTGCTTACAATCTGTAAAATCTTCAAAATTTAAATTTCATTAAAAATAAAATTTGTTTTTTTTTGTGTAAATACATTTATTTTAATAGATTATTTGGTATATTTTTTATTATATTAATACTTATATACTAAATACAACTTATACAGTAATGGACAAAACTAAAACAGCTTAATTTGTTATTTTTATTTTGTGTGTGTTATTTCTTGTGTTGCAATTATGATTCTTGTTTACTTGTTTTTCTAACTTAATGTGCTAACTTTACATATTTTGTTTAAATCATTTTATTTTGAATGTAGTCAAGAAATAAAAAAATTTTTAAAAAAAAGTAAACCCAAGAAATAATACACCACAAATAAAAACAACAGTGTTACTTACTTCTGTTTATAATTAAATAAAATTATATACTTAACGTAGGTTGCATTGTTGACAGTTCTGGATTCATGTTTCTATAAAGTTTAAGTTGAACAAAAAAAGTATTTGAAACAGACGCCACAGCTTTTATGACATTGGTTGTCTTGATTTGGGGCCATATAACGAAATGAAGTATTAATTTGTTCCCTTAATGTAAAATGTAAGTATTAGAGGTTGAATAGTTTCACCTCTGGATTTCCGGAATGCTATGTTGTCCTCTAATACTTTGCATCGTCTCTGCTTCAAAGATGAATGCCATCAGTCACTCTTTGATGGTGAACTTGCTTCTTGACTTGGCTCCGGTGTCAGATTTTCTTGAAACTGCTGCTATTGAAAATAATTAGAAGTGAATACTTTTAATTATCTTTAGCACGAAATCACCTAAAAGGAATAAAAATAAAAAAGGATACCGTTAGTAATGCACAGTTTGACATTTATGTATTTATTAATTTCATACAGAGAATTTATAAATTAAGTTGACACATCAATTTCTACAATTGTTTATGTAGACATAATTAAGATATAGGTTAAGATTTAATTTTATTTGTATTTCAATCATTATAAAATAAAAAGGAACGTAATGATAATTGTACGTACCTTCTCCAAAATTAGTATCTCCCAAGTCGTTCAATGTTTCTGTAATCTTTTAGTCCTTAATGTTTTCCTTCATGAAGTTTTTTGATGTATTCCAATGATTTTGCCACAAGGAAGGTATTGAAGTGCTGGTTGCGTAGAACGTTATAAAGTCTTTATCGATCTAATAACGAAATAAGAAAAAAAACATACATACAAACGTGGTTATAAGATTGTAGATCAATTTGTACTCAGTTAAGAACTGTTTAAGAAAAACTTCACATTATCTTCGAAATAAAAAAACTGACCTATTAACAATTTTAGTTAGTTTTTAGCTTCATTTTAGTAGTCAAAAATAATGTGTAGAAAAAACAAACTGAAAAAATGTGAAGGTTTTTTAAATTTTTGATTTTCAAAAACTATTCATTTGAAACTAAAACCAAATGAAAATAAAGACGCATTATTTTTTTTTAATTTTGGACTCCTTTAGTAAATTTTTAAATATTTAACGAATTACTAACTATAGTAAATTGTTAAACCCTTAAAATAAGATTGTTTAAAATGTTGCGCCAATCTTTTCAACATAAATTGTATGTTATTTGATTGAAAACAGAAACTTGTAACAACTTAAACGTCTATTTTTATGTAACGTACCAGTCTGTATCTTGAGTTTTTTATAATAGGGCCCTTTTTCAAATATTTCGCTTTGTTCGATGAAGTTAATTGGCTACATGCCGCCCACAAGCTGTTGAATTATTCGACCGATAAATTGTCATACTTCAAGCTATTGAATCAAGTTTCGGTATCTGTATCTGCATCTAAAATTGTAAGTTTAATTTGTTAATAAAATGTGTTTTTAGTACTGAATCATTAAACCATAAATATTTTGTATTATAACAGTTTTTTATCAAAAATGAAACCTATTTTTAGTTTTAAAGCATTTGCAAACTCAAGTATATCAAGAAAAGCTAGTTCATTGTTGTTTGTACTTACGGAATGATTTCTTAGTTTTCTGTTTAATAACGTTGTTGTTGTTGAAAGCAATCATTTCTTTTGTATATCTCCATTAAATGCTTTCCTCTGTTTTTTCCTTGAGGATTGATGTCGAAAGGCTTAGAGTTGACGACATTGAGGAAGAATGTGTTTGGCCTAAGTGCATAATGTGAACCTGAAAATGAAACAAATAATGGCGCACCAAAATCTTTGCGCATTTGTTCAATATTACTTTCAAAATCGATTTGGTCACTTATCATGACATTCTTTAATACTGCTTGGATATCATACCACTTTGTAATTCTCTGAACTTCTACGTCGATGCCTGCATCTCTATGGAAAAAATATTAAGGGCAATCGTGTATTTTTGATACAAAATAAATAAAATAAAGTACATTTATATAAAAAACGAAGATGTTTGCAATCTAAATTTAAAATATAAGAATGACTATCCCAATAGTCAACAGAATGATCGCGGTAGTCAATATGACAACCGATGTATTCAATTTGATGCACATACATTTCAATATCTATTTAAAGATCCAGTAACGACACAAGTTAAAACTAATATTTTTCTTAAAATTTAGAAGTTACGAAATTTGAAAATATTTAATTTTAGCAGAGACATTTTTTACTACTTGATGCCAAAGCTCAAGAAAAAATTATGATATTTGGAAACAAAAAATGAAAACTCAATAGGAAATTTTAAAGTTGTCATATTGACTACCGAGTTGTCACATTAACTATCGCAATAGTCAATAGGATGACATCCAGTCGTCAATATGAAAACCACGATGGAAAATATGATGCACGTTGTCTGTACGTTTTTTTGGCTTAGCAAATTTGCATTTCTTTAAAGTATTGATACCTTAAATAATTTGTTTTAATTATATGATTTATCTTACATTTCTCTCAATAGATTTCTTACGTATGTATTTCAAAATGCACCAATGATACTATTGAACAATATTAGTCGGTTTAATATTTTGAATTTAATGACTTTGAAAAATATTAAGTTGAAAGAGGACGCCGTAACTTTATATATCAAAATATTTTTCTTATTAATAAAATGTTTTACCTTGTAATTTTTTTCAATTGAAGTTTTTGGGTGTTTTTAATAATGCACTAACGAAACTAGATAAAACTTATAATTTCCAGTTATTTGGAATTCAAGAACTTTAAAAATTATTTTATTTTAGGAAAGAAATTCTTTTGCGACCAGACGCCAAAGCAAAAGAAAGAATAATGCTTTTGGGAAAAAAAATGAATAGAAAATTCAGTATAAAGTTGTCACATTGACTACCGAGTTGTCACATTGACTACCAAGTTGTCATATTGACTATCGCAATAGTCAATAGGATGAAATTCAGTAGTCAATCTGACAACTTTAGTTTTAACATAACTGTAAATGTTGATTTACCGTTTTAGTCTGGAAATTAAGGGAGTTTGAATTTTGCACACTGAAAAAAATGAATTTTAAATATAGCTTTATTCTGAAAAAAAGTTATGTGTTTAATAAATATAATGCTTTTTACATACATACCTTGTTATAACTTTCTAAACATTACGCTGATATATGTACATACACTCAAAACACTTTAAATTCGAGGTTGATTACAAAAAAAACTTTCGCGACCGTACAGAAAAATTATTGAAAAACTTACTTCCATTACGAGTACACTGAACGCAATCTAAATATTTTCAGATTTGTATTTGATTTGCCATGAAGGTGTCTGGCACAGAACACCTTGAGGGGTTTGGTTTTTGTCAACAGGGAAAACGGACACAATAATAATATAATTTACCATTTTTAATTATTTTATTATTTTTGGCATATACATTTGGAAAAGTTATGAATATTAATTCTCGAATATTTTATTCAAGTTTTTAAGCTTTTTTCTCTGGACTTGTATTAAAAAAGTGCAAAAGTCAACTATGACAAATTTGCAAAAATTATACAGAAAGCTCAGAAAATACAATACAAACAGGCAGCAGAAACTAAAACATGTTAAAACCTGTACGTTTACAGCACCATACAAATATTATTATTAAAGTAAAAGTTATTACATTCTATAAAGGTATATGTATTTCAAACTGTTGATTTCTAAAACCGATAAAATTGAAGAGCCGTCAATATGTTTAAAAATTATTTGAAAAAGTCAAGTATATGCACTTTTTAAACACTGGAGAATCTCAGCACAGGAAAACCATGAGAATTTAAATACCATTGCTACACTTTCACTAAACGTTATTATTTGTCAAAATCTAGCGTTTATTGATAAGACAACCATTAATTATTTACTTTGGTTGCCTAATTATTTGTTATTAACTTAGCATAGGAAGTTATTGTAATCGGTCAGTTTTTTGATAAAAATAAAAAACATGAAACAAATATTTTACGAAAAAAATGTATTTATTTTAAAAACTATGTTTTTCAACATTCAATCAAACTTTAGAAAAGATTTAATAGACAATTTTAAGAAAAAATTAAAACATAAAATAATTACTAAAAATTGATTTTCAACTCAAATATCTTTCCAAAAATTTAATATATTGGCTTGAAACAATTCATTCATCTTATAGAAGATATTATTTTCGACATTTAGTTAAATTCATAAAAATTAAAATTGGTAAGCAGATGTATTCGATTCACGATATCTTGTGAATATATTGATTTTATTTTGTGCTAAAATTTTGAATTTAGAAATAAAACTATTTCATCGTATTCAAAATATTGTTCCTGGTTTTAAGTAATTTTTTTCGAAAACTAAACTGAGAACTTTTTTAACAAAACACGAAAACATGCTAAAAACAAAAAAAAAAGGTTTCGACTCAAGTGTTAGGAGAACAAATAAAGATATAGACTTCAAATTATTTGTCTCACTCAAAATAAAATAAATTGACAATTAGATTTAAGGATTTCAATTAGACAACCGTGGTAGTGATTATGACAACTGCGGTAGTCAATAGGACAATTGCGGTAGTCAATATAACAATTCTCGATAGTCAATTTTGGTAGTCAATATGGCAACCACGGTAGTCAATATGACAACTGCGGTAGTCAATGTGACAACTGCAGTAGTCAATATGACAATTGCGGTAGTCAATAGGACAACTGCGGTAATCAATATAACAATTCTCGATAGTCAATTTTGGTAGTCAATATGACAACCACGGTAGTCAATGTGACAACTGCGGTAGTCAATAGGACAATTGAGGTAGTCAATATGACAACTGTGGTAGTCAATATAACAATTCTCGATAGTCAATTTTGGTAGTCAATATGACAACCTCGGTAGTCAATATGACAACTGCGGTAGTCAATATAACAATTCTCGATAGTCAATTTTGGTAGTCAATATTACAACCTCGGTAGTCAATATGACAACTGCGGTAGTCAATAGGACAACTGCGGTAGTCAATATAACAATTCTTGATAGTCAATTTTGGTAGTCAATATGACAACCACGGTAGTCAATGTGACAACTGCAGTAGTCAATATGACAGCTGCGGTAGTCAATGTGACAACTGCAGTAGTCAATATGACAATTGCGGTAGTCAATAGGACAACTGCGGTAGTCAATATAACAATTCTTGATAGTCAATTTTGGTAGTCAATATGACAACCACGGTAGTCAATGTGACAACTGCAGTAGTCAATATGACAACTGCGGTAGTCAATGTGACAACTGCAGTAGTCAATATGACAATTGCGGTAGTCAATAGGACAACTGCGGTAGTCAATATAACAATTCTTGATAGTCAATTTTGGTAGTCAATATGACAACCACGGTAGTCAATATGACAACTGCGGTAGTCAATGTGACAACTGCAGTAGTCAATATGACAATTGCGGTAGTCAATAGGACAACTTCGGTAATCAATATAACAATTCTCGAAAGTCAATTTTGGTAGTCAATATGACAACCACGGTAGTCAATGTGACAACTGCGGTAGTCAATAGGACAATTGCGGTAGTCAATATGACAACTGTGGTAGTCAATATAACAATTCTCGATAGTCAATTTTGGTAGTCAATATGACAACCACGGTAGTCAATATGACAGTTGCGGTAGTCAATGTGACAACTGCAGTAGTCAATATGACAATTGCGGTAGTCAATATGACAACTGTGGTAGTCAATATAACAATTCTCGATAGTCAATTTTGGTAGTCAATATGACAACCTCGGTAGTCAATATGACAACTGCAGTAGTCAATAGGACAATTGCGGTAGTCAATATGACAACTGTGGTAGTCAATATAACAATTCTCGATAGTCAATTTTGGTAGTCAATATGACAACCACGGTAGTCAATATGACAGTTGCGGTAGTCAATGTGACAACTGCAGTAGTCAATATGACAATTGTGGTAGTCAATAGGACAACTGCGGTAGTCAATATAACAATTCTCGATAGTCAATTTTGGTAGTCAATATGACAACCACGGTAGTCAATGTGACAACTGCGGTAGTCAATAGGACAATTGCGGTAGTCAATATGACAACTGCGGGAGTCAATAAGACAACTGCGGTAGTCAATGTTACAATTCTCGATAGTCAATTTTGGGTAGTCAATATGACAACCAAATTGTCGTATTGAATACTGAAGTTGTTCTATTGACTACCGCAGTTGTCATATTGACTACCCAAAATTGACAATCGAAAATTGTTCTATTGACTATCCAGTAGTCAATTTTTAAAAATAAGGTTGTCATATTGACTATTTTGGTAGTCAATGCGACAATTTGGCCAAATTTCAGGTTGACTATCGACGATTGTTAATATGACAACTTTTTTTTTTTCTGTGCAGCTATATCTATTTCAGAATAACCTATGATCTAAAACACAACACTGGAAGCCCACTTTGAAAATATCGAAGTTACACATGTAATTCAGAAAAATTGTAGCTTAATTTATTGTTTAATAACATTTTTAATAGTAATTATTTTTAGACGAGACTTTAGACGAATTCCGGTCATAAATATAACTTATTTTTATTCTCTCAGACTAGTCTTTGATGCCTCGATATTGACCAGTCACTTTAACATACATACATATTCATGCATCAGTTATTATATCATTTCATGATTGTGTAGTTCTTATGTATTTTAGTCATGTAAAAGCTTACTTAGGTATTACAGTTTATGGGTAAATTTTCATAAAATTGTTCCCTCATTTTGTCATATAACATATAACTAGAAAACTAACTCTATTACACGTTTTTCTTTTAGTATTTATCCACGACCATGTCTTCCCAATGATATTCCAACAAAATTATAAATAAACAAGATGCTCCCATAAAAACAAACAGAAAAAGAAAAAAAATAATAATTTCATTAGAAAAATACATAAATTCATGTTGTATTCCATGTTTCAAACACCACACTCTTCGACAACCCCAATATCACAATCATAAACTCGCAAAAAGTATGAAAATTTATTCCAATTAAATTGTTGTTCGGACGACCGACGCAAGACACACCGTCAAGGATGTTTACTCAAATATACGAAAGGAAGTATAAGAAAATGTACAAATTTCATATATATAAATATCCACCATCATCACCATCGTGGATCTGTGTTTGTGTCATTGTTTGTTTGTCATTTATTATATTATGGTGTCTTACTTCCGCTTGTATTGTTTTTGTTATTCGTATAATATTATTATTAGTCTTATTGATGAAGTACTTCTTCGCTTGCTTTTTGTAATGGCTCGGACGATAGGTCTTCTTCTTCTATTGCTCCTCGGTTTTCTTATTTTTGTATGAGTCTTTTGTTTCATAGCTGTTTTGTTGTTTTTGTTATAAATGTATGTTTTTCTGTTAACATTGAAATTTATTATTCAATTTGAAAGAGAAAGATGCTTTTTTTACTTGATGGTTGATGTTATAGACATTTTCTATTTTCAAAAATAATGTAATTGATAAGGACTAAGTCCGCCAAAGGGATGAAACTGGGACAAATGTGGGTGGACAATGGGGCTTTTGATTTTAATGACTTAGATATTTTATTAGTTCAAAACACATACCGATAGAAATGTAGATTTTTTTAAATTGGCCATTTAAGTACAAGAAAATAGTTTATTTTTATATTTCACTAGAATATCTTAAAATTAAAAATATTTTATATCTTGTCAATATAGTATTTTCAAATCTTTATATAAATTGACTAGCTGACCCGACACACGTTGTTTTGTCATTTATTTCAATATTTTGCTAGAAATAAATAACTTATTGTAAGTGTGCAAGGATATGGTATATAAGTGGGAGGAATATAAAGCACTGTAAACGGTGACAAATCACCAACAATTTTTTTTATTTTATTAAAATTAATTCTTTAAATTATTCACATATTGCTAATTATGAAAATACTACAAAAACAATATCAATCCCTTAATGCAACTATTTGTGGTAATCCCATCTTTTGACAACACAAACAACTGGATGGTTTATCCACTCGAGGGCACGTCACGTATCCGTGTGAAAAACATGAAGTGCACAATTCAAAGCCGCAGACAAACATAGTTTAGCTTTAAGGCTTTTTGATAGTCATTGCAAATGCCAATCTAATTGGAAATTGAAAGCTTTTGAAATGAATTGGCAAATCTGTGGAATTTGCCATTTAGAATTATGAGTTCGATAACATTTTTCATCAATTTTTTAATTTTAATTTTTAATTAATCGCGTGCACAACTGTGTTGGGTCCAAATTACGAAACAAAACCAGATATTCAACCTTCCGTTGTAAATTATGCGGTGGCATGCCTGGTTAATCCAATGAGTTCAAAAACTCAGTTGGTAGCATCACAAACTGTATGAATAGATTTGTATGACACCAAGTCTTCTGGTAACAAATGTTGTATCTTGAGATTTAATTCGTTGACATCCACATTTTTTGCTCCTAAAATTGCGCAATCTGCCGGCCACTAATGATTTGCATTTTGTCTGTGTTCAATGGAAAATATCTGGGAGTATTTTGTGATCGTGCAGAAATCGACCTGTGATTTTATGCATTCAGTTTGATCTATAGTAACTTTTCCATCGCCTATATCTAACAGTTGTTTTGAGAACGTTTCAGCGGATGGGTCTTGAAGCATTTGAATACGCATACTTTCTGTTGTACTTTTTCAATATTACGCAGCAGTTGAGATGATTTTAAGCACGCGTTAATCTTATCAGTGTACGTTGAACGCGGAATAATGCCTGGATTTACCTGAAAGAAGTAACAGGGTGCGCCAAATAGTCTGTCGTTGTTTTTTATATCTTTCAATGTCCTGTTCCACGTTTCAAGCGAATGTTTGTGTGCCATAGTGCATTCATCCCAGATGATAATTTTACGCTGTTTTAGCATTGCGGCTGATTGTTTCTTTATATTGAACACCGCCTCTGGGTTATTTTGAATATTTATTGGCAGTTTAAATAATGAATGAGCTGTTCTGCCTCCATCAATAAAGTTGATGCAATGCCAGAAGATGTAACAGCCAATGCGATGCCATTATTTGATCGTTTTTAGCCAGAGTTAACAAAGTAAGGGATGTTTTGCCTGTTCCACCTAAATTAAAAATAAATTAGGTGGCGCCAGAGTCCGTAAAGAACCAGGGCCTAATGATTTTCAACTCTCAACCATTCCTGTGTGCGAGTACTGTTGTCAGGGATGGAGGGGACCTACTGTTTATATGCCGAATCTGAAAAGCTTATTTGAGAAAGTACTTTTTTATGACAAGAATTACTCTTGGAGAATTTGTCAATTTCTCGCGAGAGACAGTACCCGTGAGAAAGTTAGGTGGCACAGACAGGGATCGAACCCAAGACCTCTCGCATGACAGTCCAACGCACTAACCATCATGCCACGAGTACTACCAGTAGCGCTTGTTCCACCTGGAGCATAAAAAAAACAAGAATTCGCCTTGTCCTGAAGAAACTGCAAGCATGATGTGGTCATAAATTGTTCTTTGTTCTTCATTCATTAGTGGAACATTGCGAGCAACAATCTCTGTCATTTCTACAGTATTGTATTGTACTTCTAGGTTCAATTCAGTGTCTATTTAATCAGATCCATTTAGATTTGGGGAATGCATACCAAAATGACTGAGTGGTAAGTTGGCAATGATAATGCAGAGATCCTCAATAGCGATCAATGCTTTATTGCATGTACATAGCGTCACTGAATACTTTCGTAAGATCGTTACATCGTGAACGATGTTGATGCAATTAAACCATAGCACTTAGAAATATATAAATATAGAAAAAAAACCTATTCTCAGACCTATACCGAACGTATAAGCAAAATTTCACTGAAATTGGTTAAGCCGTTTCGAAGGAGTATGGCAACTATCACTGTGACAGGAGAATTTTATACATTATATTTTTTCTATTTATTTCGATATTAAAAATTTTTGAGTGTTATTCAAATTTGTGGCCATATCTGCGCCAGAATTGGACATCGTGCAATGAAATGTGTAACGTTTTTTCTTTCTTTAGTACTGCATAATGGGTAATACAGCTCCAAGTCGTTACGGTGCGGTATAAAATTGAGGGGAAATGGTTCTTCTTTTACTCGGAAAACGATAAATATTGTGGCCGTTTGGAAACTATGTTTAAAGTAATTGATTTTGCCTCGCTCATGCAGAAGATTTGAATATGCCTCTCTTAAGAGGAAATTGCTTGCTTTGTCATAATCATAATCATTTCGAGCTTAGAATCTAGTCTTTTTAATAAGTTACTCAAAATACTCGTAGCATCCATTTGCAAAATAAGGTTGAAACGTAGCTCACACATTTTATTTAACTTCATCCATGCTTCAAACCACGATGTTCTAGATTGAACTACCGAGAGTGCAGTCCTTTGAAGTTGTGTTAAGCAGCTGAAATTGACGTTTTGAGAAGTACCTCAGGAGTTTTTCGGTAATTTTAAATTTACGTAAGTCCCAGTATTCTGCTACGTTTTCGAATACTGCTTCGGATGTTGCGAGAAATAGTCGATGTTGTGAGCAAACATTGTGCCAAACAGTCCTAATTGCATTCCTGGAAGTAGACAGATTCTTTAAAAAGAGTCTTTCCACATTAAGGGTGCTGGGAATAATGAAACTTAAGTTATGGTATTCTTTTACTGTCTCAATGGTGTCCTCCAAAAAAATACATTTCCCATTTGCAGCCAAGCGTCCTTTTCCTTTTCGAAAAAACATTGTTTTGATTTTTTTATATTCACAGTAAGGTTGCATTTCAAACAATAATCTCGTAGCCTATTTATCATGAGCTGGAGCAAATCAGACATGAGGGTATTAGCGTACATACGCATTTTAATCACAAGCCCAGCCCATCTATTAATAGCAGGGATTCTAAGTAGCGACAAAAAGCAGGAGGGGCTGAAATTACACCTTTGTTTTATAGGCAAGGAACCAATCAGATAGGTTTTGTCCATCCCCAACTGGCGTAAAGTGATCGATTTTATGTGTCTTCAGTCACCTTTCCAAATTTAAGAGACATTCCATCTCGAAAAAGCTTAAAAATGAAACCCTTCTTGCCTACGGTATGAAAAGCAGATCAAAAGAAAAAGGTTTAACTCTTTCTGAAAATTTGAAACTCGTTAAAAAGATGGTTGTTCTCGATCCATATGGAACATTTTAAGTGGTTTGTCGAGAAATACAATTCCTTAGTAGTTCGCTGGAACATTTCGATCTCCTTTTTTAAATAAAGGGTATATTATTGATTATATAAGTGCTCGGGAGCTTCACCGGAGCTAAATATCTCATTGTAGGTTAATGTCAGATTTTATAGGAATTCAGTTGTGGCGTTCTTGAAAAATTCATTTGAGATCCGATCGAACCCAGGTACTTTCCTGTCTTTTAAAAGTTTTTATTTATAATAATAATATTGCTGTTTACTACTCCAAAAATGTATAAAAAAAAGCCAAGTGTTCTATTAAATTGGGTACTCTATCTGTGAGTGCTCTTTATAAACCTCATGATTAAGCTGTAAGTGCCAATGTCAAAACATTCAAAAAAAACCAATTTATTTTCAAATCATAATTCATTTAGAGAAGAAATAAATGAGAGAAAATTAAATCTTCATAATAAAAGCATTTTTGTTGCATAACTTTTGACTTATTTTAAGTTTAAGGCGGGGATTTATAGGCATTCTTGACTTTGAAACCGATTTATTTCTAAATATTTAAAAAAAAATGCATAAAGAATTTGTAGATCTTTTTAGTTAGAAAAAGGTTAAAGGTATATTCTACTACAATTCTAGTACAATTTAACTAAACAAAATGGTTTTTAGGGGAGAACAAAATAAAATGCGTTATCTGGACAGCCAAAACCAACGAACCAATGACACTATCGTATATAAATATTCTTTAAAAATGAATTTAACTTATGTTTTTTGTTCAATCAATATTAAGAATCAAACATAATATAAAGTGCCGATAATTTTACGTAACCTCAAGAATAATATTTTTTGCATCAGATATTATTTTTATTAAAACCAAATTACAAGTTTTTCTTATAGGAATACAAAATTAAAGCAAAAAAAACTACGATAATTTGTTAAAAATTAAATTCATTCAAATATCTTGAGAATAAACAAAGGTATTAACTGCAAATGTAGTTAAGTAAAAATGCCTTGCTTAGTTGGTTTAACGTCCCGAATATCTTACAACAAAAACAGGTTACACTTAAATTATTAATTTATGTTCAAATAAGGACAAAATAAACAAACTATTTTCAAACAAGTGGTAAATTGGACATCTATTAGCTATAGAGCTGATTGAAGAGAATTTTTGTATACAAAATCAACAGTTTAAATTTTATTTGAACCCTTTCCCCCGTATGCATTCACAGTTAACTTTATAGTTTAATTAGTTTGAAAATATAATCAAATGTTTCGAGTTCCAGGGATTTTTATTAAATAGAATTCTCTGTTGTGTTACAGATTTCAAAAATGTTGGTGTTGTTGATAGAGATTCACACAGAACCAGAACGTTATACATTTTAATAAACTAAATTGGTACAAAGGATAATATTTTTTTAATCCTAAATTAGTTCAACAAATAAATAAACTCACCTGAAAGACCACCATGCTTGAACTCTTTAAAGTTTGAAAGAATTAAATCTGAAACGAATAAAAAAGGGTTTTTTAATACGAGGCTAACTTAAGTAAGTAAAATAAAATAAATTAACAGAAATAGAATAATTATAATAATCTACTCCATTTTATTTTCTGTAACTAAAAACCTATTCGATAAATACACACATTAGTACAGAATACATTTTTTAAAATTCATATTAAGCATCATTCTAAACTCCCCTTTCGTTTTAACATAATCAACTTTTCGTTCATTCATAAAGAAGACATAAAAATTATCATATCTTTTCAAAACCGACAAAATAAAAAAAAATTGAAACGAAACACTCTTAAAAAATAATTTCCAAGACTCGTTTTCATCCACACCAAACGATAATCATTTAAATCCAATAAAATCAGTTTTGCATATTAAATTATTGATTTGCATTTGATAGCAATAAACGAATTGTATTTTACTTACCTATATAACATTGGCTTGGGCTCTATCTCCATACGCGTTATAAGAATTCTCCGCATATTCAAATGAAAACCATTTTGCAAAATAATAATGCAGAAAGAGATTTGCTTCGTTCTTTTGAAATTGTTCTCAAATTGCAATGACACTTAAAAACTTTGTGTCCTTTAGGGTTCGATGCGGCTTGGAGTATATAAGAATTTTTATTCACATACTAATGGCTTCAAATCAGAACATGTGCAGTGCAAATACACAGCATACCTTATAATTTAATTTTTATTAAGGACGGATTTATCCAATGTTATATCCTCTATATAGTCGTGATTCTTAGCGAGGCCTCCTTTTTTTAGTATTTGATGTTGATGGGGTTTTTAGTAATGGAAGGGGATGGTAAAAATAACACGGAATGGCGACGCGTAAACACGAAAAATCAGAGACATCTTCGTCGGCGTCGTCACTACTGATGCTGATGCTGCCGCCATATCTTCTTTAATTTTCATCTCCATTAACTTCGAGATGAATTCTACTCACTCAAGCATATCCATACAGAAAAGTAAAAAAATAAATGTATCTAAGGGAATATAATCCCCTCTATTGCCATCACTGTGCCTATACTTGAGGAATAATACCCATCAGAGGGGCCTCTGGGCTTTGGAGGATAAAAAAGAAAGACAACTCAGCATAACCAGCAGAAGCGGAAAGGTGTCATCGAGCATGAAAATAATTTAGCCGTGATGTTACGACGACGATCTCACATCTCGAAATATAACAAAAAGAAAATAACCCAAAAAAACACGAACAAAATTAAAACATATAAGGAAAATATGTTTGGATCTCGAAGATGTTTTACCCTATTTTTATTTTCAAAAAAGAGCATGAAAAAAGTCTTTATATATTTTGACTTAGTGTAGGAATTGTAAATAAGCGAGAATTATCCTTTTTTACCTTAATTTTTGCAAAGAAGTTTGTAGCCCGAGCCGTAACTTTCAAACATTTTAAGATACATAATTAAGAGTGAAGGGACTTTTTTTAAATTTAAAATAAGAGGTAAAAACGGATTTTTGTAAAATATCATTTCTTTTTGACTAAACATATAAAGTTTAAGCCAAGGCTTACCTTGATAAACATTTCTATAACGAGTATTTTTTGTGAAGGTGTTTAAATTTAAGTTGGACACAGTCTTTTGATTGGCAGCCATTTTGACATTGATTTATTTTTAGTTTAGTTTAATATTTCAACATCAATATACTGAACAAATTGTGAACATTTATTTTAAAATCATGTTAAAAAAAAAAAAACAAAACTGAATTACTTGAAGTGATGATACTCCTCAAGTATATATTAAGACACCGTTACGTCCACAAGAGCTGATTGTTTGGAGTGTTTTACGAGTTGGTGGCATAATTGATCCATACTACTTTAAAAAGTATTCCTTAGAGCCATGTTAACTGACTTTTTTCGGTCATCGGTGCGAAATGTCTTCAAGCTCAAGCTACTATGGATTTATTGAAGTAAACGTTTGGTATGCCCTTACCTAACGTTTAACATAAGGACCCGTGACCTGGTTGTCTATTTTTTGTGAAGGCGCTAGTCAATTTCGATGGTACGGAAACGATTGAGCTCTTAGATCACGGCAAAACAAATTTTGCAAAAAAGTTACCAACATTAAAACTCCAAATTAAAGTATGTCCGAGCCAGCAATATGGCGGTCATAGAATCGAATAGAGTCAATTTCGTGTCAATAAAAAAAAAATATCTCTTTCTCTGTTTTATTCCATTTTAAATTTGTATACCTCTGAAGAAAACACACACTTTTCTATTTTGCAGGAAATAAAATTTGGGGGTTTGTTTATTCTGTTTAAAAGAGGCTAAGGAGACCCGTTACAGGCAAAAATATCAAATGTGTTCAAGTTGATCGAGATTACTCACTCTAAAAAATATCAAAGGGATATTTTGAAGATCACAGTACATTTGGGTACGTTCAAAAACTAAAACCATAAAAACTCATAATAGACCAAAAAAAATATTGAAAGCAGTGTTGGAGTTGTTCAAGTGTAAATTTATCGGACTTTTAAGTCGATATGTGTCAATTCAGGAAACATTGCTTCATTAAACTTCAATGAAGTACGATCAATTCTCAGCCCAGTAAGCTGGCACTTAATAAAATGACTCTGCACAATCGGCTAGCGTTTGCGCACCAGTAGCTTAGGATGTGCATGTATACCATGTGTTTATCAACTATCTTTTAAATAGGCGCAACTATCAACAGCAACTATTAATAGCGAAAAGAAGTGGAAAAATAGTGCCCTAAGCTTTTGTTTACTCTTTGACAAGTTTATATATAGAAATGATATAAGTCCTAGAAAAATTAAATGATTCTTATGGCAGACCTCCATAATACGCTTTTATTCGGTTTCCTCACATGTGTATTCATTTTTAATTATTTTTAAAAATCCAAAAACTTGTTTCCATTCACTTCTTTATATTATAGTAACAAAAGAATTGATAACTATGGTATAGATTGTAAAGCTTGTGCTCTTAATCAAAAATCACATTTGTTAAAAGCAAGTCCAATAACAACCTAAACACATTAAATTCTGAACTTATAGCAATTTTCATTTTAGAATGGAGAATTATAATAATCTTAGAATTTAATGCTTCGAAAATATGTTACGTTATGTAATAGTAATACTTGCATCTAATAGACTTAACAATTTTTAAGTAAGTGGATCACAGGCCATTATTTGTGAGAGTATCAAATATTTGAATTTTGCAATAATGCTGTTATTTACGTATTTACGTTATCTAGAGTTCTAGAAATGATAGTAAACCATTGTCTAACTAAAACACGCACAAAACTCGAGCACCACCCGAACTATTCATGTCTGTCATTACCTTACCGATGTTTTCATAAAGAATATTCTAGTGAAATAGGTACACAGCTTCATAAAAATTTCAGACGTGTTGTTAAATAGAGATATGGTAATATTTTACCATTTTGACGACTTGCTTCATCAGACTCACCATTTTTATCCTTGCAGTTTGACAAGCAAACAAAAAATACTGACCATTTTTTAGAACATTTCTGTACACAGATTCCCGAAATTTAAACAAACAAAATCAGCTGAAACACTCTACAAAGTTGGGGAAAGTGAAAGCAGTGTCTTAGTTATAAGTAAATTTGTTTTCTCTTAACCTATTATTTATTTATTTAAATACTTATTTCTGTTTCTATAACATTTTCTGAAGAAGAGAACATCGATGGATATACTCATTGATCTGCACGCATCGTATTAGATTATTTGGAGAATTTTTTTAGAGTTAAAATAGAAGATTTGTGGATTTTTTGATCTTTTAGCTTCCATTCAAACTCTAAATTTTAATGGTTTTATTACTCAATCAGATTTTTTCTGGAATTTGAAAAAAACTTTCTATTTGACGGCTGTCACTTCTTAATTTGAATTTGGTGTACCAATTTATTAGCAAAAGAATTGTTCGGTTCATGCGACGCATCACAGTCATCAATTTATTGAGGGCATTTTTTGGAGAGAGCGTGGCGTGGTCTTAAGGATCGTGCAATTCAAGGAAGCTTATGCAAATTCGGATGTCTACGCAGATAAGAACTGATAATTCAGCAATAAGCAATTGTGATTCTTGAAAACTGCACGTCTAAAAAAACACTCCATACAAAAAGACGATTTATTTTATGTTGCGAGAAATAAGCAGGTAAATATTATAAGAATGTCTTCTTTAACCATAGCATATTTTGATAGCAAGTCAGTGTTTTAAGTTCTCCTTTAAAAATAACATTTAAGAACTGTTCCAAAAAGTTTCTGTAAAAATTGAAGTAATTTTCGTATAAACTTTATCACTATAAGTAGATCGTTGTTTAAAAAATTAGTTGGGGTTGTATGTTTGCTCTGACCATTTAATTTAGACTTTGCACAAGATTTCAGCGAAATAATTTGTGGAAATTCCTAAACTCTATGTGTAACATTTAGGAACAAAAACACACGAATTTACCCTATAATATAATTCAAAATTTGATTATATAAAACAAAAACCCAAACAAAAATCCAATGTCATTTCACCAAAGTTCTTTTACTCGAACAAATTATATTCCCGGAAAAAAAGGATAACTATATTCCATGAAATTATATAGGTTAGGTACCTCCTTTCTATACAACGTTGTCGCGGCATCGTTGTGCGTATTTCAAAAACAACGAGAAACGAAGGAAAAATATAAATTTTCCTGCTACTGCTGCTGCTTTTCATTCCTCATTTCGTTTTTTTTTTTATTTCAAAGGACCTTTTTTTTCGGTCCAGAAAGCAAAGGAAACGGAATATTTTAAAGTGAGCAATTTAAGGGAAATTGAGCGTGCTCCTGAAATTACATTTCATTTCATTTCGGTCGGTTGGCTGGATGGTTGGTTGCTTTTTTGGTAAGGTGCGGTGCGATTCTTTTTTCCAGTGATATATGTTCCCTAAATTCTCATGCCTATACTTCATCGGCAATTGGATACATCCATATAATTTAGCTCCATATATTATGAAGGATTGTATAGGTCCGTATATAAAAAGGAAAGGTATTCAAGGCTCAAGCTGGTGAAATTTTGTTGAGATGGAACCGATTTAGCTATGCACACGATAAGGGATAAAGGTAAAAGATAAGAATTTATATATTTTTCCTTCAATATGTTATTTCACAAAACGATTTCATTTCATTTATTTCAGTCTATCGCAGTATTTCTATATAGCATATATGTACTAGTCCTTGCATGGAGCACGTAGTTACATATATCGAAAGGTTTTATGGAAAATATTTTAAATTTGAAAATTGATTCTCTTATCCTTTTTCCTAGATATAAGGATATATTCTTGTGGCATCATGCATGTGTTCATATAACATATATTTTTGAGTTGTGGTGGGTGGGGAGAAGGGGGTAAGAAGGCCTGATGCATACGTTGTTTGAGCGTTGACGATGTACGTGCTGGGTCCTTTGCTTGTCTAAGCAATTTTCCTACAAATTTACTGCTTTCCATTTATTTGTATTTATTCTTTTTTTTTTGCGTTCGATATTGGTTCGTTAGTTGGTTGGTTGATTTCGGCAATAAGATGAAAGAATCCCACGATAAACAAAATGAGTGCTTTGTTTCTTCCTTTTTGTATATTCTATAAAATTTGTATTTTCAAATGTTTCCCAAAATTGATATTGCGTTTAATATTTAACGATTATTAGTTCAATGCATAAAATTGGAAAATATCGCTTTACATGTTAGTATTTTCATTGAATATCGTTCTCTATCTAAATGAGTTTATTTTATAATGCTAATTCTGAAATCTTTATATTTCCAATAGTGGAATGCAATGTTGCCATTACATAGTAGGAGATTTTTAGGAAATTACTAATTACTTAATTTGTACATTAAATTTATAACGAAAACATTAAAAGTTCATAAAAGAAGGTCCGATAACTGATCAGAGTTAGAAAATATAAATTGAAAAAAGAAATCTGTTAAATAAACAAAAAGATTGAGACTGAGATCTACAATGAGTTAAGTTTTGGTCAAAGGTAAAACCTTCAAGATGGCAGCAAAACAACTTGTTTATTTCGAAAGAGGTTTCCAAACTAATTATGAACTAACTGAAGAAAACTATAAAAAATCGAAAGCATTTGAATTTTCTGATTCTTGATTTTGTGGTTAAAATGATTGAGATCATTCGTATTGAGTTCAACTTTTTTTAAAAAATATTAGGTACAAAAAGTCCTTAACTACTTCAGAGTAACGTCTGTCGAAGGTGACATTTTGACTGAAACAAATGTTGGCATCCACTTTTCATTGACGAAATGGAATTATCCATCCAACAAACTCTGGCTCCCACTCCTAAGAAACGTTTATTCAATGAAACCAACTTGGCAAATGACCCAATTGGCAACCCATACTTGAGTACTACAGAGAAAATATGTGAAATAATAGACTACTGCAAACCAAAAAAGTTAACAGCGCTGTATGTGGCTTCTTAATACATCCTGAAGAGGTTAACTCAGGCATTGCTTGTATTCCTTACAATAATTTTCAACAACGACTACTTTCTCCAAAAATGGAAAACTGCTAAGATCGTTTCAATTCCCAAAAAAGAAGATCGGTATGGCATCTCTAACTACAGGCCCGTATCTCTCTTGAGCAATATCAGCAAACTCTTGGAGGAACTTATACTAAGGATATTAAAAAAATTCTGTTGTGAAAACAACATTATTCCTGATATGCAATTTGGTCTTCGGGAAAACACTCGACGCTGCTTCTTTTGATAAAGTTTCAACACGGCATCACCACAGCTCTTAATAGACATCGTGCCACCGTTGGATGTCTTCTGGATGTTGAGAAGGCATTTGATAGCATATGAATTGAAGGCCTAATCCATAAACTTCTCATGCTTGGCTTTCCAATTGCACTTATAGGAATCATTTGTTCTTTTCTTTTCCAGAAAATTCTATTTAAAAAAATAAAAATAAATTGGGTAGCGCAACAGTCCATTAAGAACCAGGGCCTAGTGACTTAAAACTCTCAACCATTCCTGTGTGCGAGTAATGTTGTCAGGAATGGAGGGGACCTACAGTTTATATGCTGGTTCCGAACGGCTAATTTCAGAAAGCACTTTTTCATGACAAGAGTTACTCTCGGAGAATTTGTCAATTCCTCGCAAGAGGCAGTACCCGTGAAAAGACTTTAGATGGCATAGGCAGGGATCGAACCCAAGATCCTCTGGCATGACAGTCCAACGCACGGGTACTACTAGAAAATTCTATTTGCAATAGGAAAAATGCGCATAGTCAATGAAAAACGTCAGGGCTGGAGTTGCCCAAGAAGCGAAGCTCGGTCCGTTTCTATACCCCATCCTGACATCTACCAACCTAACCCCGTCATCTTCGAGAACCTTCTATACGCCGATGATTTCTTGGCTTATTGCTCCTCAATGTCACGATATATAACCGTGAAGAAAGTAAAAGCACAAATCCACCGTCTCTTTGATTTTTTCCATAAATGGGTTATTAAAATCTTTTGCTTCAAAAGGCCGTCAACTGTCGTTCGTCAATACTCACAAAAGCCCCATTCACATAACGCTTAGTTCTTTCGATTATGTCAATGTCATCAGCATATGCGAGGATAATTGGATAGAATTTGAAAAGATAGTCAACCAAGTGTTGACGTGGGAACTCTGCACCATTACTTCAAGGACGATGTTAAGGAAATCGAATGACAGCATACATCACCTTGTCTAAAGCCTTTTTTGACATTGAATTTTTTCCTACCTTTATAGAGCAACCCAGTATTACGAATGATATTATTCCCAGGGATCATAGTTACCTAAAGAATCTCAGACTGGGCCTCTTCTGTTATCAGAATTAAAAAAAAAAAACAATTCTTGACATGAATCGGAACAGATCAGGTGATCATCTTACACCGAAACTTCAATTCTTTTTCAGAACTCATGTAGTTAAAGCCTTATACCTTTGTAAAAATACCGACTTACATTAACTATATTGTTTATACATCGAAACAAAATAAAATTAAGTCTTATCAATCTTTTGTTTCGCTTTATTAAATCTATAAATCACTTTTAAAAAACATTTACATAAAGAAAATTATTAACGTCTTAATTACAAGAATATTAACATATCTTCCACTTTATTTTGTGTATCTCTTAAATTACAAACCACACCTAATACTCGTGTACAAAACAACTAAAACTGAAAAAATCCCTATAGAATTTCCATAATTCTAACATTTAGTTTAGAATATTAAAATGTAAATCTGATGGATAAGCATAGAGGGACATAAATTTGGTTAATCTTTCTTCAAAATCACTCCAAAAAAGTTAACAGTTTCATAAAAGAACTTAAATTTACATCTCAGTATATAACATATAGCCTATAAGAATATGAAGGTAGGAAGAGGCAGGTACTTCTACCTGTTTCTAACACCTAATTAGCATTTATTCATAATATGAAAAGCTTATGTAAGACACATGCAACCAAATTTTGGATTTTTTCCATTTCTTCTTATTTCCAACTTCACCATACTTTACTTTGCTTTCATACACAAAGGGGGGGATTTTAATTAAAAAATATTTTACGTAATTAAAAAATATATTTGACATTTTTAGTTCACACATCCTTTATAGACTGACACACACACATATTAAGCATCTGCCTACTTAAACGAAAAATTTAATTAGAAAAAGGGAGGATGAGTACGTGATTGCGGTTTACTTTTTACATTGAAGCTGCAAAGGTTCAAAAAAATATATTTACCTACTCTTTTAAGAAAAACTTAGGTAAAGTTGAACGAAACTGGGAATTAAAAAAGATGAAAGGATCAAAAAAAAAGTATTATAAAACTGTAGGTATATCTAAGTAATGAAAAAGTTAACTTTTCTATTAATTAATGTAAATGCGTATCTTCTAACGAATTTCGGGTTTGTTGCTATACTTAGCCTACTCACCTGTCTATTAAAACAACATTGCAAAAAGCCAGGCTAGGAACAAAGACGTAATATTTATACAAAAACCACCACCTAAACCTTTTCATTGTATAAACCTTATTAAAAGCAATTTTAGTGCAAAGTATTCATCAGGTAGGTTGTAGGTAAAATATGGATTACTATCTGAGACAGAGAGATCAAATCCTTCAACCCTTATTTATTTTTATTTTTATCAAAGATAAATGAGTATATAACATCAGTGTCTATCCTGTCTCCATTAAATCAGGATATATCTATGAAAAAGTACGTATACCTATCTAAAAATATCAAGATGGTGGTACGAGGTTTGTAATCTTTACAGGAAAGTTAAATGTTCACTTCAACCTATACGACAACAGTAAGGGGTTGTTTTTTAGAAACTTGTATCTTTTCTTAATGACGAATGATTAGATTTTGATTCGATCGAAATTGAACTTTTATGGCTGAAAATGGTAAACTAAATTTGGAAATGCTGGTTTATTGATGATGATTCACGTTGTTATCGAAATGTGAGTTATTTTTAAGTTGAGCGATTCTAACCTTGAAGGTAAATCTATTTATCAATTAATAGAAATCAGAACGAGGGTGCTAAATTTGATGTCATAAATTTGAAATGGGTTTCTTCATAGTCCAATCTACAAAATGTACCCATCCATGGTGGATTTTTATCGATTAATGAAGAAACAAAATGTTTTTGAAGAACATGAAACAGGTAAGTTTTGTAAGGGGATCATTTCATATGCAAACAACTTTGATTTAATTTGTTTTAGCAAAACTTTTTGTGGGAAAAATCATAAGTGAACAGAATACCGAAATCCAAAAACTTTTTTCCTCAATTTGTGTTATTTTTTTAACGTAATTTAAGTAAGATTAGGGAATCTTTTAAAAATATATTTGAAGTTTACTATATATCTTTTCGTTTCTTAAAAATTCAGCCTAACTAAAGTCATGATATGGTTTTGCAAAACTTTAAATTTTGTGGAAAAAATCATAAGTTTACAAAATACTGAAATCAAAAACGTTTTTCCTCATTTTTTTTTGTTTTTTACCGTAATTTAAGTAAGAATAAGGCATCTCTTACAAGTAATTGGGAACTTTATTATAGTATCATGTCTTAAGTTAAGCTGATTTTTTTTTAAGAAACTAAAGTATTTATTTGACAAGTGTGTGCAGTATTTCATAAAAAATTTGTAAACAATTTGATCTTGATAAAGTGCCTTAAGTGAAAACATTCTTTGTTTATTTAGATCAGATTTTACTAATTATTCTAAAAGGTTCAAAATTTACACTGGCTTTAAGGAAATATTAAAATTCAAAATAATTGGACAGCAAATTGCGTTTTCTCAATTCATAACACGCCAAGGTTTTGTTCCTTGCAATTAAATTGCACTTTGCTGGTGGTTATGTTAGCCTTAATTCGAATACAACTCCAAGGTTACTCTTTCGTTTTTAGTTTTTAAGAAATCATTTTTAAAAATTTGGTAAAAAAATCTTTAAACTTAATTCTTGAGAGACGAGGCCGTTTTTTAATAATGAAGGTAGTGCAGAAAGGACTCCCAAAAATGAAGTCGGTGTTTTTTTCTACCGCAGCAATTCTTAAAAAAAGTTAAAATCTTAGTTAAGCCAAAATATCTCACAAACTATCAACGCTAGCGACTTGAATTAAATTTATAAATAAATAAATGAATTGGGTGGCGCAAAAGTCCGTTGAGAACTAGGGCCTAGTGAATTACAACTTTTCAACCATTCCTGTGTGCGAGTAATGTTGTCAGGAATGGAAGGGATCTACAGTTTATTTGCCGAATCCGAACGGCTAATTTGAAAAAGCACTTTTTCATGACAAGAGTTACTCTTGGAGAATTTGTCAATTCCTCGCAAGAGGCAGGACCCGTGAAAAGACTTTAGATGGCATAGGTAGGGATCGAAGCCAAGACCTCTGGCATGACAGACCAATGCACTTACCATCATGCCACGGGTACTAAATTTACTATTTACAATATGGAGTCATACCAATGTTGATGAAAAATTAATTAAAGGTTTTTATAAATCAAAAAAACTGAAACAAAATTGTCAACTCAAATATTATACGAACAAAAAATGATTTTATCTTTAAAACAAAATTTTTCAACATCTGGTAAAATTTTAAGAAAAATCGAATTAACAGTTTTCAGTTTCAGTTTCCAAATAAAAAATTACTAAAAGTTCGTAAAAATTGGTTTTTTACTCAAATATCTTTTCAAAAACGTACAAATATTGGCTTAAAACTAATTTCATCTTATAGATAATATGGAAAATTGGTTTTGGGCTTAGAATCTAGTTATCAATAATAGATTTTTAAATTAAACTATTTCATCATATGTTTGGTAATTTTTAGTTAATTTTAAGAAAAATTCAACTGATAATTAAAATAAACAAAAAACCTACAAAACCAAGGAAAAATTGATAGGAAATTGTTTTTGACAAGTATTAGAAGAACAAATAAAGAAATTGACTTAAAATTATTAATTCACAAAAAATATTGTTGTGAAAATGTTGTTAAAGTTTTTTAGCTAGTCAAATCGACAGACGTTAAGTTATCAGTGTAGGTCACATCCCAGCATCTTTTTTTTAAATTTTAAATAACAAGCCATATTTGGAACATAACTTTTAGTGAAAAAAATATTCAGAGATTAAAGACATAAAATCCTGAAACCTTGGTCGCATACGCCGTGATACATATGTTTTAAATAACCAGTTTATAAAGTTGTTAATAAAACAATGATTTCGTGAATTAGCATTTTCTTTCGACGAAAAACGGGTGCAGTTAAATAAGGCCAAGTTAAATGAGACCAACTTTGAAAACTTATTTCACTTTACATAAGTGATACAAGGCAAATTTTGAGGAGTTGGTCAATTTGCAAAGTTATAAAGTGAAATAAGTCCAATTTTAAGAAATAAGCCCAAATTTTTCGTAAGTTTATGTTACGGGGGTCATGGTGTCCCTGCTTGATCACACTATGGGATTTGGGGTAAGGTCCATGGTTGAGTGTATGCAAAGTTGAAACTGAAATAAAACCAATTTGGCCTTATTTCAATTTGTTTAAGTTTAATAAGTCCAAGTGTTAGAAATTGGCAATAATAAAGTTAAATATGTCTGATTCTTTAAATTTGGCCTTGTTTTCCTTGGCTTTATTTCACTTTAGCGAATAACGAGAGTTGAATGCTTTTTTATTCTCAATAACTTAACTCGAAATTCGCCTTCGTATGACTATTTTTTCTCCAGTTAGACAAAAAGAAGAATGTCTCTTAAAATTGTAGTTATCTTTCAAAATTTAAAAAGTTTTCTGAAAATAAAAAAAAACGCCAGAAACTGTACAGTTTTCAGACTTAAAATTTGTGTTTTTACGAGAAATAATAAAGATGTCAAAAAGCACTACATGCACTTGGTACTTTTTCTAGAATGAATTGAATGTTAATAACTCTCTGGCCCTTTCCCAAAATAAAATCAGCAGTAATTTCCAAATATTAAAATATCTATTTTTTTTTTGAAAATCTATTTCTTAAATATTGAAACACAAAATTAAAATCAATTTTTAAGTCTGTGTGCAAAATTGGGTAATACAAAGAATCAAAAATTCAGTTTTAAAAACTTTGTACAAAAAGTAACGGTTTTGTTAGATTTACACCTTTACAATTACAATCGATTTTACTATTAAAAATTTAAAATCGATTTTACTTTTAAAGGAATAATAGGTATAACTTATTTTCGAAGCTAAAAATGTTTTCTAATTTGAATTTTTAGAAATGAAAAATAAGCAATTCAAATAGAACACAAAAAACCTATAATTCCTCTATGTATATATAAGACCGACTGCTCCTAATAGAAAAGATTTTAAACTACGTCAACGTAAATACCTTCTATCAACGTATTCAAATAAATGTACATTCCTTTATTTCAACTTTAATATCTCTTAAAGGGCCTTAAATTTTAACAAAAATGGATAACTAATCCCGAGCCTTAAAACCATCCGAAGGATAACTTATACCTAAATCTTATTTATCCCGCATTAATCACTTAAAAATTCCTTCTAAAATGTTTATTAAAACATTCCATTTTCATCTTGATAGCCTCAGACCAAAAATTCCTTATGACGACGAACGGTTAAACATTCCAAAATGACATAATAATTCCAATAAACAAATAAGACAGTGTAAGTGTATAGGCATTAAATATATCGATATTATTGTCCAAAGGAAGCAAGGCAAAACAATTTAATTAACAAATCCAATTAACAAAATAAAATACCATTAAAGAAGGTAAGGTTAGGTAAGGAAAAACAAGGATCCTACAGAAGAGAGCAAACAAGCACATTCCTTTAAATGCCAAAAAAGCAAAAATATTCACTCTTTCAAGAAAATTAAATGAAATAAAACAGACAAACAAAACTATAGGTAGATATCTTAACACAAATAATGCCTACCTAGATCAGAACATTCCAGCACTGTGAGTAGAAACGAGTATAGATACATTTGGCACCATCAAAACAGAGCTAAACAGAACCACGCCCAAAAAATGTATCTTTCGGATTTGGAATGAAAAAGTTTTGCCGTCGGTAGCAGAGCAGCCATCACTGTTCGATGTTCAGATACACAAACAATATGCACAGCTATACGCTCTATCGCCATAGATACTTTACTCCATATCGCACTATGGCTTTAGTCAGGGAATCAAAATGAGAATCGGAATGGGACCAGGACTGCGACAGCAATGGCAGAAATGTGGTATAGGTTTTTGTTGGTGTTGTTGTTGTTCTTGTTGGTATCCGTATCCGTCGCTTGTACCTACTCAAAAAGTTTTCCCATAGATACATACCAACTACAACAACAAGTTACAAGCAGAACGAAACGAAACCCCCAACGAAAAAAAAAACATCTTAATTTAGAATACTTGAATGATGGTGGCATAGGCAAGGCAGGTATAGAGGAAGAGGTAGTGTAGGTATAGATAGACAGACGGGCAGAATATGTTTGATGGCGGTGAATTGTTCTGCTTGTTATTCATTCAGGTCTTGAATTATTTTTTCCTCTTTCGTTTCGTTTCGTTTCGTTATACCTAATTCAATACCTGACTGCCTACCTACCTAAAAGTATCTATAGGTATATCGAGATGCAATAAATTCAAGATTCATATTTTATTTTGGAACTCATTTGAACCGATAGAGGTTTATAGATTGGTAAGAGGCAAGGGTAGAGCTACAGACAGCGAGAATCTCATGAGATACGACCATATTTATATTGACAGGCTTCTTTCTCTCATACCGAATCAATTTAATATTTTTGTTTAGAAAAAAAATATTTATTTGTTTTGTGAATTTTACCTTTGATGAACATAAAATTTTGAGGTTTTCGTTTTATTTTTGATTAGGTTAAACTTGCTCCAGAGAGCAACGGGAGCTTGGGGTTCTAGGATGTGTTGGGTTATGGTGTCTGTGCGTGAGCTCTGTGCTGATGGAGGATTGAAGAAATTAAAATATTTTGTTATTTCCAGATGTTTAATAAAATAATATTTTTGCTTGACTTGCAAAATTAGATAGATACTATATATAAGACGAAAAGACGGGAGCATAATGTTACAAAAAGTTGAGAGAAATATTATTTTGAATAATTAAATTTGCGGATGAGAATTTAATTGGAGAAAGTTTGGGGATGTTGCGGTTAAAAAAGGGGTTGTTGGTTTAATCCAATTTACTGGTTTTAATATTTTTGACTTTCCTGATAGTAGATATGATAAAGGGAGGAGGAGTTTTGGTATTGTAGTGCGAGAGGGTTTGCTTAAAAATGGGTTACTTTATATATTTGTTACGAGTGTGCAGATATATGTTTTAACTTGTTTGTTGTTGTTAATTAAAATTTATTAATTTTTTCAATTAAATGCAAAATTAAACTGGAATATTCAGCTCAAATACCTACTTTAAATAGGGTAGTTGCGAATACCTAATTAAATTGGGTTTTTCTGTATGTTCATGTATTTTTAATGTCAGTTTTTTTTTGTTGGTCAAATGAAGTAGTTTAACAATTTATGTATAAGAAGAAACAGTTTAAAGTTTTAATTAACACAATATAAAAGCATTTATTTAAAGTTGAAAATTAATGTTTGTTATAGGTTTATCTTATATTATACTTACAATCCAACACACCCAAAGGGTTTAAACACAATTTGGCCAAAAATTGACACAAACAAAATTTAATTACGAGCGTGAGAATTAAAAAAGCCTGATTAAATTGAATTACTAAGTAGGAACCCTGAATAAGAATCAATCTCGTACATTCTTTGGAAAAGTCGTAATTTTAAGGCACATTGAAGCACTAGAAATAGAAATGAAGATAACAAATTTTTAGTTTTCATCTGTTTTAAAGAGATTTTGCAATACGTTCTAAGCTTGGTACCTTTCTATACTTGAAATGTTTTATAGCAGCAATTTTCTACAATATTACAGAATGGCCTTCGATCGAAAATTGATTATTTTTATGCTAGACGAAATTTTAAAATAAAAATTAAAAAATAAAAGAAATAAATTCGGTGGTGCAACAGTCCTTTGAAAAATAGGGTCTATATTGACGTACAACTCAGTGTTTCAGGAATGGAGGGGACCTGCAGTTACTAATGCGAATCCAAATGGCTATTTTGAGAAAGTACTTTTCATGGCAGGATTTTCTATTGCAGGATTTGCGATTCCTCGCGAGATACGTTACCCGTAATAAAAATGGCAGTAGCACAGGCGGGGATTGATTAAAACGTTACGCTAATTATATTTAACATTTGTTGTTGCAAGCCAAGCTTTGGGAAGGAAAAACAGTTAATTTAATTTTATTTTTTTATATTTTGCGCGCACTCAAGGGGATATGAATACCCTTATAATGATTTTAACACAGTTCAAGCATTTAAGAAAGAAGAATGTCTGCACTTTGTAATGAGTATGTGAAATATTGAATCTATTAAAGCATTCCACATTCGTGTAGTGCAAATAATGAAAGAATCTCTGTACTGTGAAATTTAATATTAATACCGGCGTTTCTAGCAATGCCAATCAGTTTACCCTTGGAGTACAGAGATTTATTTTTTAGCCATACTACGTGAATGTGGAATGCCTTCTCACGCTCTATCTTTCCCTGTCATTGCAATGTTCAGGAATTTGAAATCAATGTACACCGACACTTCCTATCCAACCCTTCCCTCTTTTCCTAATCTGATGAGCATTCCCAGAAGAACGGGTATTACGGTTCAATTCATTGAGGGGAGAAATGTAATTGGCTATTTTCTTATGGAAGTAACAATAAAATAATAGCATACATGAAACCTCACGACGCGACGGTGCTCCAGATATACAAAAGTTTCAGTTAGACTATGGTCCACCTAGCATCTTAAGAGCTCTATTTTGAATTGTGCCACCTGTTGAGATATGGGAATTATTTATGGCGATAGGGGTGTTAAAAATAATTGTAAAGAATTTAGTATTTTTTTATATTTTACATATTTAGAGTGAAGGTTAGTCCAAAATTGATTTACTTTGTTCAAAAGAAAAAAGCTCTTAAGCATATTTTATTATTTTTCAAAAACTGGATTTTTAACTTGCAATCTTTGTTGAAACAAAGAAAATAAGAAAAATATGAAGATACAGTTTTCAGTAATGTTGCTTTTATATTCATACACGATTATATAAACAGGAAAATTACATTTTTATAAGTGGACTTAAGTGATTTTACCCAAACAAAGTCTTGCAGTTTTTCATTTACTAAGCATCATGAGATGTTCTAAGATCATTTAAGCCGTTATTGTGTTTTTAATTTTATTTTCTTTATTTCTTAAATATGGTAAAATATCTAAGGTTAATATAAAAAATTTAAGTGCAAGAAAAGTTTTGTGGTAAAATACATCAAGTTGACATAAGCGATTTTACTTTTTTGATTAATATCAAACATAACAACAAACTAAGATATTTTAAAAAAATCATTTCTGTCAGTTATCTGGAAATTGATTGGTTGATTTTAAATCATCCTTTACTTGAGTTGTTTTACCTTTTTGGAAAACCTTATACGAAAAAAGAGGCTGGGATGCGACCCACACTGATAACATCCCTTCCCGTCTGTCGATTTGTATCAATTTTTACCAAATTTGCGTACCTACTATTTTTTGTAGATTTCATTTTTTATGAAAAAACGGAATGTTGGATTCTTATATAAAAATAACTAAATATCGAAAACAATATTTTCTGCGAAATTAAATAAGTATGAAGCCAATATTTTTATGTTTTGAAAAGCTATTTGAGTCGAAAGTAAATTTTTACCAACTTTTGTTAATTTTATTTAGATTTTTAATTGTTTGTACAAAAACTGTCACTTCGATTGTTTTCAAAATTTTACTGAATGCTAACAACAATATTTGTTGAAAGATAAAAGTAGTTTAAAGCCAATATCTAAAATTTTTGAAAAGATATTGGAGTCGAATATCAATTTGTATAAACTTTTATACATTTTTTTTAGGTTTTTATTTTTTGTAAAAAAACTGTTAATTCGATTTTTCCCAACATTTCTCAGAATGTTGTTAACAATATTTCTTATAAGATAAAATAAGTTTCAAGCCTAAATTTCAAGTTATTGGAAAGAATTTGAATCGATATTCAATTATTACCAACTTTGAGTAATGTTTTTTTTTTTAGATTTTTATTTTTTATAAAAATAAATTGTCAATTCGATTTTTCTCAAAATTTAATCAGATGTCAAAAACATTATTCTTCGTTGCACAAAATTGTTTTGGAGATGAAATCATATTTTAGTCGTAAAATTTTGGATGTGACAAATTTTTTTTTTAACCGTTACATGGATTTTTTTTCAAAAAATATACTTCTTTGATATCACATTAAAATATATTATATAAAATTTAAATCAAGTCTCTAGCGTTTTTGGTTCGTAAGATATTTAGGGTTAACCAAAATGTTCACCTTTTTTTGGGTGTCGCAATAGTCCGTTGAGAACTAGGACCTAGTGACTTACAACTCTCAACCATTCTTGTGTGCGAGTAATGTTGTCAGGAAAGGAGGGGACCTACAGTTTATATGCCGAAGCCGAACGGCTAAGTTTGAGAAAGCACTTTTTCATGACAAGAGTTACTCTTGGAGAATTTTTCAATTCCTCGCAAGAGGCAGTACCCGTGAAAAGACTTTAGATTACATAGGCAGGGATCAAACCCAAGACCTCTTGCATGAAAGTCCAACGCACTAACCATCATCTGATAGGTAGTCTTACAAAGGCAATTGCGTACGCCGACGATCTAATTGCGTACAGAACGGCCCGAAAGGTTGAGGTTATTAGAATTCTCTTGCAGCGTGATTTCGACAAGATTCAGCGATATTGCGACGACTGGAAACTGAAAATAAATGTCCAGAAGTCAGAGACAATTTTGTTCCGGACTCCGTTGGCTGGGGCCACCAGGGATACGTGCAAAAATTGGCGCGAGATGGTCATCGTTGATCTTCATGGGCAGCCATTAGCGAGCAAAAGTGTAGTGAAGTACCTCGGTATCTGGTTAGATCAGTATTTATATTTCGACAGACATATAAATGCTGCTCTGACCAGGGCCAGAGGAGCCTTCGCTCTGACGAAACGGCTGTTTTTTAGCAGTCGGCTTGACCCCAGAGTGAAGGTAATTTTCTACATGGCCCTTATACGGCCAATGATCGCTTATGGTTGTCCTGTATGGTTCAGCGTTGCCCCTT